>NC_062545.1:250522239-250696063 GCF_016906955.1 Phacochoerus africanus
TTGGACCTAAAAAGCAAAAAATAAAAAATAAAAAATAAAAAATAGAAGAAAGCCAGGGTCAGGCCAAGGCAAGCCCAGTGGGCCTACTCCCCACAGAGAAGAGGCTCAACCAAAGCGATGAGACCAGGTTTTGATTGAGTCAAGAGGGGTGACATGAATGCAGATCAAAACCACAGTGTGATACCACTTCACATCCACTAGGATGACTGCTGCAAAAAAATATCAACAACGGAAAGAAAAACAAACAAAACACCCAGAAAGTAGCAAGCATTGGCAAGGATGTGGAGAAACTGGAACCCTTGTGCCTTGCTAGTGGGAATGGAAAATGGTGCAGCTGCTGCGGAAAACAGCATGGCCATTCCTCAAAAATTAAACATAGAATACCCACATGATCCAGCAATTCCACCTCTGAGTATATACCTAAAAGAATTGAAAGCAGAGATTTGAACAGATATTTGTACACCAGTGTTCATAGCAATAAGGAAAAAATGAAAACTACAGAAATGTTCATGGACAAATCAATGTATCCACAAAAGGTGGTGTATCCATGCGATGCAGTGTTATTCAGCCTTAAAAAGGAGTGGAATTCTGATGCATGCTACAGCACGGAAGAACCTCAAAGACATTATGCTAAATGGAAGATGCAAGACAAATATTGTATGATCCCACTTATATGAGATACCTCACTCAGTCAAATTTACAGAAATAGAAAGTAGAATAATAATGAGTACCAGGGATGGCAGGGAGGGAGTAAAGGGAAGTTATTGTTTAGGAAGTACAGAATGTGGGAAATTGGGAAGATGAAAAAGTTTTAGCGATAGATTCATGTTATAGTTGCACAACAATATGGCTGTACTTAGTGTCACTTAGTTTTAACTGTACAAGTGGTTAAAATGGTAAAATTTATGTTAAACATATTTTACTACAAGTAAAAAAAAAAACACTTTTAAAAGGAAGAAAGATAATACCAAGGGCAAAGAAGGCCACTATGTGGCCAGGTGATGTGGCAGAAGAAGCCAGAATCACCCCCAGAAGGCCCTGGGCTACAGCAGTAATGAGAGCCACAGCAGTGTCAAAGCCAGGTCCTTAACTCACTGAGCCACCAGGGAACTCCCAGCCTCCTTTTAATGGATGGGTCATGTGAGCAAAGTTTTACAGCAGGCATTAAAGCTGGTTCCCTGCCACTCTGGGCCAAATGTCATCATAAATTCAGAGGGAGTAAAAGCTTTAGTTTGGGTTAAGTGCAGCTTTTGGTTCTTGCTTTGGCAGCTGTCAGGAAGATAGGAATTCACACTCAACTCATCAGGTGTATGTTCTGCTCATTTTATCTCTTTTTAAAAATTTTTTTGGGGTTATTTTTTTAAATTAAAAAAATTGTAGTGTAGTTGATTTACAATGTTGTGTTAGTTTCAGGTATATAGCAAAATAATTCAGTTACACACATACACACACACACACATATGTATTTTTTTCAGATTATTTTCCCTTAAGAATCATTACAAAATATTAAGTATAGTTCCCCATTCTATTTTTTTTTTTTTTTGTCTTTTTGTCTTGTAGGGCCGCACTGGTGGCATATGGAGGTTCCCAGGCTATGGGTTGAATCGGAACTGTAGCCGCTGGCCTGTGCCAGAGCCACAGCAATGCAGGATCTGAGCCATGTCTGTGACTTACACCACAGCTCACAGCAACACCAGATCCTTAACCCACTGATTGAGGCCAGGAATGGAACACACATCTTCATGGATGCTAGTCAGGTTTGTTAAGTACTGAACCATGACGGGAACTCCTAGTTCCCTATTCTACCTTATCAGTTTTCTATTTTATATCTAGTAGTGTGTGTATGTTAATCCCAAACTCCTAATTTATCCCTTCTCCCCACCTCATGTTTACTCTTTGGTAATCATAAGTTTGTTTTCTGGGAGTCTATTTCTGTTTTGTATATAAGTTCATATATATCCTTTTTTTTTTTAGATTCCACATATAAGCAATATCATATGATAGTTGTCTTTGGATTACTTAGTATGATAATCTCTATGACCATCTAGGTTGCAGCAAAAGGTATTATTTCATTATTTTTTATGGCTGAGTAGTATTCCATTGTATAACTGTACTACATCTTTTTTTATCTATTGATCTGTCAGTGTTCATTCAGGTTGCTTCCATATCTTGGTTATTGTAAATATGCTACTGTGAACATTGGGGTGCATATATCTTTTTTAATTATGGTTCTCTCTGGTTATATGCCCAGGAGTGGGATTACTGGGTCATATGGTAGTTCTAAATTTAGTTTTTTAAGGAACTTCCCTACTGGCCTCACTAATTTACATTCCCACCAACAGGGTAGGAGTGTTCCTTTTTCTCGACACCCTCTCCAGCATTTATTATTTTTAGACTTTTTGATGACGGCTATTCTGACCAGTGTGAGGTGATACCTCATTGTAGTTTTTGATTTATATTTCTCTTGTAATTACTAGTGTTGAGCACCTTCTCACATGCCTCTTGGCCATCTCTATGTCTTCTTTGGAGAAATGTCTGTTTATATATTCTGCCTATTTTTTTATTATGTTGGTTTTTTTTTTATATTGAGCTCTATGAGCTGTTTATAGATTTTGGAGATTAATCCCTCGTTGGTCACATCATTTGCAAATATTTTCTCTCATTACGTAGGCTGTCTTTTCCTTTTGTTTATGGCTTCCTTTGCTGTGCAAAAGCTTTTAAGTTTAGCTAGGTCCCATTTGTTTATTTTTGTTTTTATTTCCATTACTCTCAAAGGTGGGTCCAAAAAGATATTGCTGCAATTTATGCCAAAGAGCATTCTGCCTACGTTTTCCTCTAGGAGTTTTATAGTATCTGGTCCTACATTTAGGTCTTTAATCCATTTTGAGTTTATTTTTGTGTGTGGTGTTAGAGAATGCTCTAGGGTGTTCCCTGGTGGCCTAGGGGTTAGGACTCGGCACTTTTCCTACTGCACCCCGGGTTCAATCCTTGGTCTGGGAAGAGATCCCACATCAAGCTGCTGCATGTCATGGCCTAAAAAAAAAAAAAAAAAAAAAAAAAACCCAAAACACAAGAGAATTTCTAATTTCATTCTTTTACATGTAGCTATCCAGTTTCCCAGCACCACTTATTGAAGAGACTGTTTTTTCCCCATTGTATATTCTTGCTTCCTTTGTCATTTTGTCATAGGTTAATTGACCATAGGTGTGTGGGTTTATTTCTGGGCTTTCTATATTCTATTTCTTTTTAATTAAGAAATTTAACATCATCACGACTTTCCAACCTCTGTGTAATCAGGTGTTCCTTCCAGTGTTTCCAGAAACTTTTCTTTGGGGATTCCTCATTTTCTTGCTCCAGTCTGGCCTTGCCTCTGCAGGCTTCTCATCCCCTGGGGCTTCCTTCACTGCTTTTTCAGTTTGACAGCACTGTTCATAGATCCCATGTCTTTTATTTGTTTATTTGTTTTCTCCCCTCATTTGACTGCTGCATTTCCTTTTTGTCCCCCAACCCTAATGGCAGAACTTGGACCCTTTTGAGCTTTGTGATTTGGGGCAAGTTACGTGACCTCTCTGATCCTCATCTTTCTCATATGTGAGGAAAAGACCTTCCCTCCAGGATGGGTTGAGGGGATAGAGAGCGCTTAGCACAGCAGCTGGCATGTTGCAGATCAAACGTGGTGGCCAGTTCAGAGCTAAACTCTGAGGTGGACAACACAGGGATTGGCACCCATCCTCCCTTTCTACCCAACCCCCACCTCGCCCAGAACTTTGACTCTGTCCATCTCTCACCTTTGAAGAAGGGTTGTACAGGCATTCAAACCAAAGCATTCGAGGTATCTCCAGAAATCAGAATAGTTCATGTAGTTTAAAAAGTATTTATTATGGAACATCTCAAACACATAATCATATAATAAACCTCCATGGACCCAGCTATAGGATGTATCAATTTATAGGCAAATTTATTTCATCAATACCTTCATTCATGCATTCCCCATGCCCCACTCCCCATACATTTAGGATCGTTGGGAATCCATTCTCAAAAAAATTTAATTTACAAATATTTCAGTAGAGGAGTTCCCGTCGTGGCGCAGTGGAAATGAATCCAACTAGGAACCGTGAGGTTGCAGGTTCCATCCCTGGCCTCCCTCAATGGGTTAAGGATCCAGCGTTGCTGTGAGCTGTGGTGTAGGTCACAGATGCGGCTCCGATCTGGCTTTGGTGTCGCTGTGGAGTAGACAGGCGGCTACAGCTCCAAATAGACCCCTAGCTTGGGAACCTCCATATGCCATGGGTGTGACCCTAAAAAGACAAAAAGACAAAAATAAATACACAAATAAAAATTAAAAAATACAAATATTTCAGTTGATATCTCCAAAAGAATCAAACACATGTACACACAAATACCGTAATTGTATCTAAAGCATTAAAAAATAATTTCTTAGTATTATCCAGTGTTTACATTTCTTGATTGCATCATTATTTAAAAAAAAAATAGTTGCTTTGTTCCAGTCAAGATGCAAACAAATCCATATATAGCATTTGGTTGCTATTTCTTTTCTGGATTTTTCGGTCTAAAATTTCCTCCTCTTGTTTTTTCTTCCTCCTGCAGTTTGCTTGTTGTTGTTTTTCCCTGTCAAGTATTGTCCTATTATTTAGAGTTGGCTGCATTCTGGAGATGACTGATTGCAAACCCAGGTTGTCATTAAACTCAGAGCCTGGTTTTGATGCCTTTGTCCAGTATAGACATTCAGTACTCAGGCAGAAGAGGGCAGTTGGCTTAAGGAAAGGGCAGTGCTGTGGCCCTTTTCTGTCCCTGGCTACCTTGACTAGGCTTGCCACTAAAGTGGTCTGTCTCTCCTCAGCATGCAAGAGTCCAGAGTGTGGAGTGGTCTGGTGGAGAATGGAAAAGAAAGTTTTAGATCAACTTGAGGAAGAAGCTCCTTATGGCTACTGAATGGAGTCTGAAGAAGGGCAATAATGTCAGGTGTCAAAATGACTTTACAATTTATGTAAGTTGTCTTCTTTAACCCAATATGATCCTGTGATCTAGGTGTTATGAAACTATTTCACCGATGAGGTGCTTAGAGAAGGTAAGCAGCATGACCAAGATCACAGACTAAGTGGTGGAGCCAGATATTTCTTTCCCTCTAAAGACATCCAGCAAAGCCTAAACTGCCACTTGGCAGGGGTGTCCAGGAAGACATTCAGACACCAGATAGTAGATCTCCTTTCCTACACACCAGTGCTGGAACTTTCCATACATCCACCCATTCACCTATCCACCCATCCACTCATCCATCCATCCATCCACCTATCCACCCATCTATCCAAACATCTGTCCACCCACCCATCCACTTACCCATCCATCCATCCATCCAGTCGTCTATTTACCCACCCATCCACCCATCCATCCATCACTGCTTTCCTTGGCACTCCACCTCCACATTCAATGAGATGACACTGTGATTCAGGAACTGAGCCAAGTGCTAAGGACACAGGGATGAATCAGACCCAGCTTTGGTCCTCATGGCTCCAGGCCAATGTCGGTACAAGTGAGGAGGCAATGGGTGCTGGTATTGGCCTTCCTGCCATGTTCTCCTCACCAGTATGAGCAACAGGGAGCTCGTAGCAGAGATTCCTGCCAGGGTATCAGAAAGCTCCTCAGAAGAAATGGCACCTGAGATGTCTATTGAGGGATTCATGGGAATGAGGCAGGCAAGGTGGAGAGGGTGAGGGGTGAGGAGGGAAAAGAGAAGGCATTTTATGCAGGAAAACTGCAGGAGCGAAGGCCCAGAATCCAGGGAAAGTGAGCCTGTGGGAGGAACAGCAAGCATTTCAGAATGGCTACAGCAGAGGTTGTAAAGGGCAGGAATGGTATTAGGCCTTGGAGGCCACAGGCACTGTTATTTTCCAAGGCCCCACCCTCACACCATATCGTGCATGTTAAAATTCACCCGCATTGCATATTAAATATGAGTTATACATAGCTGTGAGGCCAGCTGCCAAGATAGTTGACATAAGGTTACATTTTGTAGACATTTAATTACACATGTATTAAAATTGGCAGCCTTCTTGTTTTATCATTTTTGGAGAATGGACACATTTATAGAAAGAGAGGCTCTGGAAAGAAATCTTTCTGTAGCTACATCTACAACACCTGATGGATAAATTAGTCCTGGAGAGTGGGTCACTGTGGGAAGTGAGCCTGCAGCTGTCTGTGGGCTGCCATCCAGTGGGCCTTGGGTGTCCTGCGGGAACTTGTACCAGAGACCTTGAAGGGTTTTAAGCAGGGCCTGCAGTGGAGCCTAGGAGGGCATCAGTGGGGAAGTCTGGAGGCAGGGAACCCAGAGAGGAGGCCCACGCAGGCCCTGAGATGCAAGATTAGAAAGGGCAGGGGTTCCTGTTTTGGCACAGCAGAAACAAATCCGACTAGTATCCATGAGGATGCAGGTTCGATCCCTGGCCTTGCTCAGTGGGTCAGGGACTGGGCATTGCCATGAGCTTCGGTAGAGGTCACAGATGTGGCTTGGATCCTGCATTGCTGTGGCTGTGATGTATGCCAGCAGCTGCAGCTCCTATTCAACCCCTAGCCTGGGAACTTCCATATGCCGCAGGTATGGCCCTAAAAAGCAAAAAAAAAAAAAAAAAAAAAAAAAAAGCAAAGAAAAAAAGGACAGCCTACGGAATTCCTGCTCTAGCACAGTGGGTTAAGAATCTGACTGCAGCAGCTCCAGTCACTGCAGAGAAGCAGGTTCAATCCCTGCCCCAAAGAGTTCATTGCAGCTTTGGGGCTAATTTTCAATCCCTGGCCTGGGAACATCTATATGTCGCAGGTGCAGCCATTTAAAAAAAAAAAAAAACCCCAAAAACAGCCTGCACATCCATGAGCTGGTATGTATTTGTAGGCTCAATGTTTTCCTCTCGTTTCTCCAGCCCTAGCCTGGGTCCAATCCTTGGAGCCCAGGATTTGAAGCTCAAAGGAAAGGAAACCCTGCTTCCTCCAGAGGGCGTCACAGGACCACTTTTCAGGGGTGGGGGCCGGGCACCGGTGTGGCTGTGCAAACAGACACCGGGTTGACAACAGCAGTTTGGCTGGGCTAGAAGCCAGCACCAGGGGAGGTCCCTGAAAGGAGTCGGTCTGACCAGGGGAGGAGAGGCTTGGCCTTCCAAAGCCGGGCTGGGACTCAAGCTTGACAGAAGACAAGACCCCAGTGCATCCACAGCCCCGCCACTTCCAGCACCTGCGTGAAAATCACAGCTTAACCAGATGCCTCCTCTCATCTAAGAGAAAACTGAGGCCAAGGACTGGTGGAACTTGTCCAGGGTGTCCAAGGCAGGCCAGGACTGGAGGCCAGCTCTGTCCTGGCACTTGCCCTCCCTTAATGACATTTGTGGCTCAATGCGTTGCAGTGGTCAGAGACATTGCAAACAATAAATTTGAGCACTTGTGACACGCCAGATACTTGGATAAGCTCTTTATATGTGTTATCTATCTCCTCTTATCCTCAAAATGTCCCCGGAAGCTGGGTAATATCACCCCCTTCCCCCAAGACAGCAGATGCCCTAGAGGTTAAGGCCATGCCTTGCCTGAAGTCACACAGCTGTGCTTAGTAGAATTGGGACCCCCAAAGTTCTATGTGATTCAGCCCCTGTGCTCATTTTTAAATATGAGAGGGGAACAGCAATGCCACCTTAATACTTTCTAAGAATATGTTATTCTATTCCATGAAGTGACTTTCTTGACCTGGAAAATAGTCATATACTATTCATATTTTCTTTTTTAAGAGTTTTATTATTTATTTATGGGCCACGCCTATGGCATATTGAGGTTCCCAGGCTAGGGGTTGAATTAGAGCTGTAGCTGCTGGCCTACACCACAGCCACAGCAAAGCCAGATCCGAGCTACATCTGCAATCTGCACCACAGCTCATGGCAATGCCGGATTTTTTTTTTTTTTTTCCTATTTCTTTGGGCCGCTCCTGCGGCATATGGAGGTTCCCAGGTTAGGGGTCGAATCGGAGCTGTAGCCACTGGTCTATGCCAGAGCCACAGCAACGCGGGATCCGAGCCGCGTCTGCAACCTACACCACAGCTCACGGCAATGCCGGATCGTTAACCCACTGAGCAAGGGCAGGGACCGAACCCGCAACCTCATGGTTCCTAGTCGGATTCGTTAACCACTGCGCCATGACGGGAACTCCGGCAATGCCGGATTTTTAACCCACTGAGCAAGGTCAGGGATCGAACCTGTGTTCTTACGGATATTAGTCAGATTTGTTTCCTCTGAGCCACGATGTGAACTCCCTCGTATTTTCAATAGGGATGTTTTTGTTAGTTGGCCCTTAGCCAGGAAGTTAAATGAACCAGGACACTTCTTGCCCCAAGCATTCTGGTTAATTGGTTAATGGAGACTTTGCAGTGCCAGCAAAGTGGCTTTGGAGTGCAGGACACTGTGAGCTGCCTTTAGCCAGGGCCTAAAGTCATACACCCAAATCTTGCCAAAGTCATACACCCAAATCTTGCCATTTGGGCAGGAAAGACCCTTAGAGATCCGCACTTTGGAGGCAGTGGGGCTCTGAGAGAGACAGTGACCCATCCAGAGTCACAGAACTGATGAGTGGAACCCAAACTAGTACATCTTATATCTAAAGCCTGAACTCTTAACCTCAAAGCTCAATTGTCAACCAACAAAGGAAAGCACTGTTACAGTAATGCAAATTCACATTTGCTTTGCCATTTCCCAGGACAAGTACACAGAAAAGGCAAAACAAAGGAGCCATGAGAATGTCCATTCAAGGTACACAGACTAGCATTTTGGCTTTGGCCATCTTGAAGGCAAACAAAGACGCTTGAAGGATATTCCCCTCAGAGGAGCCTCTGGACATTCACTCAACAAATATTTACTGTGGGCATCCAGGAGACCACAGTGACCAGGATGTTCAAGGTCTCAGCTCTCAAGGAGCTTATTTTCTAATGATGAGGAGAGACTGGGGTTTGGCGGGGGAGGGGCCGGGAAACAATAAACACATATGAAAAGAGTGTTAAGTGCTATGAAGACAATGCAACTGGATAATATGATGAAAGCAAGGTGGAGGGGGACTGTTTAGCTGTCCGGTGTGAGAACTTCGAGATCTGACTAGGGAGAAAGTCTGTCCTGCTGAAAGAAGAGCATTCTAGTCAGAGAGAAGAGCAAGTGCAAAGGCCCCATGGCAGGAACAAAGGTTGGCATGGTGGACTAGCAATAGAAATACAACATGAGCCATGTGTGTAGTTTTAAATTTTCTAGTAGCCTCACTTTTTAAATTAAAAAAGGAGACAATTCATTTTAATACATTTTACTTAACATACAAACGTTTTTTATTAATAAGACATTACTTTTTAAAATTAATTCTTTGAAATCTGATGTGCACTGGGAGTACAAGTGCCCGCTTAGCCTCCACGCTCCTGATGGCTAGTATTGGGCAAGCCAGTGGTCAGTGATAGTAGTCTTGGGAGGCTGGCTTTAAACCAGGGATCACACTGATGGGTTCTAATGAGTCTGAATATCTATCTCATGACTAATCCTTAAAATCCCTACGAAACTCCCACTTGACCTCTTTGGAGCAGCTGCGTCTTGAGGCAGGACAGTCCACACAGAGGGGAAGGCCCCCAGCTTTCCTCTCCCGGGGAGACTTTTTCCGTCCCTGGAGTCTGGCTCTCGAGAAGCCAACGCCTGCCTGCGCACGTGGGAAAGCAGCGTGGCTGGCCCTGGGCCTGGAGCCACCTCCCGGGCCCACTCTGCCAGGCCTGGTTCCAGACGCCCGTGTCTGCCCAAGTGAGGTGGGGCCGCTCTGCCAGCCGCCTGACCACGCCCCTTGGACTCGGTTTTGGTTTTCGGGTGCAGACAGGTCTACATTCCTCTGAAGAGGCCAGCTCCGGCATCATCAAAGCTGCCGAAATCCACAATAACAGTAAGCCGGGACCTCGGCCTGCAGTTCCTGCGAGCCCCACGAGGGGCGCAAACAGCCGAGGCCGGTGCTTGCCGCCAGGCAGCCAGGGGCAGCCTCTCCCTCCCTACGTCTGCGCCTAACCCAGGCTGGATCGCCCAGCTTGGGCCCCACCTCCCACCAACACGATGTTCCCTCCACCAGCCTCACCCCGAACCCAGCAGGACTAGGTCCCCAGTGGTTGCCAGGTGCCTTCATTTTCTAGGCCTTGGGCTGCTGCCAAAATGGCGGCAAGGATGCCAGCTGTGAACGGGCCAGAAACACAGGAAGGAGGAGAGTAGATGTGCCTCGGGAGGCCCTTCTGCTTGGTGTGGTGAGAGGTGGAGACAAACAACGGTGGATCCAAAGTCTGCACTTTCCGAGCTGGAGCCAAGAACAAAAAAGATTCCACTGTTCGGATGTTTTCACCCCTCAGGCTGAAATAACAGCGGAGGCCTGGGTACCCACGTGGTGTCTGTGGCCAGAATAGGACCCACATAATAATGGCTTAGATTCTCCCCAGGGAAGAGCCTTTCCCGTTCTGTGAGGCAATATCATCATAAGGACAACAACAGCGCTGTACAAGCTGACTTAGGTCGGTGATGTATGCCTTGCCTCTGCCCTTGTCACATTTCTGTGTACTCCAGAAGGCATCCTGCACATGGTGTGGCCATACCCTGACTATTGGCAGGTGCTAGGCCCTACAGGGACCTAGAGCTGGCTGATTCCTGGAAGACTAAGAGATTAACCCAGCTGGCTCACCCTTCCTCAACCATTTGTCTGCAAAAGAGGTGGCTGTTTGGGGTTTCTGATAGGAGGGAGGTCATATTCATCTTTCTAAAAAGAACTTGGGTTGCATGTCACCACGCTTTTGCAACCTTAGGGGTAGTTTACTTCCAACAGCCCTAAAAAAAAGCCCAGGCCAGCTGAGCGGAGGGCATACCAGCTGACTTTTCCAAGCTGGAGGATGAGATTAAAAGACTGCTTTTTTGGACAGATTCCAGTTGGGAGAACGCAAAGAAAACAAATCTTGGTCTGGGAAGAGCACACTGAGGAAGTGGGTCGTGAACAGAGAAGTCAAGGAAGACAGTTTACAAAGAGCCAGAGGAAAGTGTAGGACTTGGAACAGGGAGGAAGAAGAGAAGGGCTACCTTTTGTTAAGTGCCTTCTGTTCCTCCAGTGGGCCAGAGACTGCTCTCAGAAGTATTTGCGGATACTTTGAGTGTATTTAGTCCTTGTGGTAATCCTGTGAGGCAGGTACAAATCCATAGGCTCAATTCTAAATTCCAGAAAGCTTAAGTGAAATGAAACACTTTTGCAGCTTCTTTAGTGCTAAAACCTAATTTGATATGTCTTTATTGATTTCAAAGTCTTTATCCCACTTGGTGTGAATATTTATACTTTTGCGGCAAAAATAGTAATGTGTTTGGTTTGGGGTGCTGTTGCAGACTCTGGTGAGATGTTATATAATATATGGTATATGTGCTTGCTACCTTTCTAAAATCTGAAACATGCTGAACTTTGAGACACAGCTGGCCTGGAGAGTTTAAGGTAAGGGATTGTGACTTCAGATTATTCCCATTTTACAAGGGAAAAAGCTGAGACTTAGCAAGAGAAGCAAATTGTCTTAAGCCGCAGAGGTGCCAAGTGACAGATAGAGGACTCCAGCTCTGGTCCACTTTCAAGTAAGGGGCTGTGATTCCATGAGGCTAAGCCTGAATGACAGTGAAATGGCCCCATTGAAGAGAAGATTGCATGGGTCACTCATGACCCACAGATGCAAAGTCTATCTAGCTGAGCATGGATCTGGAAGGCAAAGGGGACTGCTTTACCCTTGAGAAACTTTGGTATTTCTAGAAAGCTGGGACTGAGGCTTTGGGCAGCTTTAGAAGCTTCAGCACAGCAGCCCTACGGTCTGGATCCAGAGATCCACAGCTCATTAACAAAATTACTC
The DNA here is from genome assembly GCF_016906955.1 of Phacochoerus africanus. Taxonomy (NCBI): domain Eukaryota; kingdom Metazoa; phylum Chordata; class Mammalia; order Artiodactyla; family Suidae; genus Phacochoerus; species Phacochoerus africanus. The sequence continues at coordinate 250,534,158 of NC_062545.1, forward strand.
TCTTTCTCTATGCATTAGTTTCTTCTTCTTTAGTATGGAAACAATAGTAATGTTTACTTCCTAGATTTGGTATAAACGTTAAATAAAATATGCTTGAGAGCACTTAGCATGGTGGCTGGAACTTACCAAGCATTCAATAAATCTTAGCTGTGACTGTTGATCTCAAAATGGGGTGTGCACACCTCTCAGAGTGTTCTAAATCAGTGTGGATGTGGGAATATTCATGGATTGGCAATTTTGCTTGTTTTCTAGTAATTTAAATCATTATTTTTCCCCATTAAAACTGGTACAGAGTGAATATACTTAATGCTATTGAACCGTATACTTACAAAATGGTTAGGATGGTAAATCTTGTTATGTCTATTTTACCAAAATTAGTAGATTTATAAAAAAAAAAAGTTCCTGTCGTGGTGCAGTGGAAACAAATCCGACTAGGAACCATGAGGTTGTGGGTTCGATCCCTGGCCTCACTCAGTGGATTAAGGATCTGGCATTGCCATGAGGGGTGGTGTAGGTCGTAGACGTGGCTCGGATCTGGTGTTGCTGTAGCTGTGTGGTGTAGGCTGTCGGCTGTAGCTCCAATTCGACCCCTAGCCTGGAAACCTCCATATGCTGCTGGTGCGGCCCTAAAAAAAGCCAAAAAAAAAAAAAAGTTGAGATTTAAATAAAACCCAACCTGGCACAAGTATATTAGGAAATAGAATGCACACGTACATGAACAAAAGATATGAGATGTCAGTGACTTTCTGGCCATTGGCAGAGTCAGGGAGGGGAGGATAGGGATTGAATGTGGAAAAGGGAGGGGGTGAAGTTTGAAAATCACAGATTGACAAGTATGAGAAACTCCACTGGAGGCCTTGTTATCTGTGCTCCTGAACTTGGTCCAGGGTTATAGAATTTGACATGCTTTGTAAAAGTAGGCAAATCTAAGATCTGTACATCTTTTTTTTTTTTTTTTTGGTCTTTTTGTCTTTTGAGGGCTGTACCCACGGCATATGGAGGTTCCCAGGCTAAGGGTCTAATCGGAGCTGTTTGCTGCCAGCCTATGCCACAGCCACAGCAACACCAGATCTGAGCCGTGTCTGCGACCTACACCACAGCTCATGGCAACCCCGAATCCTTAACCCATTGAGCGAGGTCAGGGCTCGAACCCGCAACCTCATGGTTCCAATCGGATTCGTTTCTGCTGCACCATGACGGGAAATCCTAAGATATATAGATTTTTAGGAAATGAATATTCAGAGGCACATTCATCACATATTTCAGGCCTTGGGCTGGGCCCTGGGGCAGACACAGACTTAAGTGTGACCAGATCCCTGGCCTCAAGGCTCTGCTGGCTAGGGTGGGGACATAAGTGTGAAGAGAGAATGACTAGAGCTGCTGGAGGTGGACAGCAGTGCTAGGGGGTGTGTCCAGAGTTCAGTGAACACTTTCAGGAGGTTTGATGAACCATCTCATCTGCAAAGGGCGGCCGCGAGTTGGCAAGGACACCTGGAAATAGCAACGCCTGAGCTTGGTTGAGCCTGCTTTCGCTCGTCAGCAGTTCTCAAACCTACACATGCATCAGAATCCCCAGAAGGACTTGGTATAACCCAGATTGCTGGTTCCCGTGCTCAGCATTTCTGATTCAGTAGGTCTGGGGATGGTGGTGAAGGATTTGTATCTCTAACAAACTTCCTGGTGATGCAGTGATGCTTGTGGTCCAGGCGGCACACTTTGAGCACCACTGAGGTGGATCAAGAAGAGGAGGAAGGGCGAGCCAGGAGGTGGAGGGAGCTCGTGCAGAGATGTGGAGGAGTGAACAAACAACAGGTGTTTAGAGAGCGACGAGCAAATTTGTGCCACCGTGATGGACTTGTGTGCCAAGTCCCAGAGTTTGGACTTGAGCCTGGGAATGAAGGGCAGCCAAAGGAGGGAGTTTCTTGTGGAGGGAAGAATGTGAACAGATTGGCCCTTCAGGAGGTTCACTTCGGAGGGCAGGTGGAGTGGGGAGGAGAGAATGGAGGCAGAGAGACTAGTTAGGAGGCTGGCACAATGAGCCTTTCACATCCCACTCGGCTTGGTCTTACTGGTACCCAAAGTTCTGGGAGAGGGAAGACATCAGAACCCTAGATGAGCAGCCATTCATAAGAATAGCAATGTGGACAACCACTCATCAGCAGGAAGCACAAGACCAAGCACCCGAGGTGTATCATCTCATCAAATCCTCCTAACACTCTGGGTTCAGATGCTGAACTGGAAGTTGAAAGAAGTTCAGAAACCTACCCAAGGTTAGGACAGAGCCAGATTCAAATGCAGGGGTGAAGCCCCTTCTCCCTCCCACTCCACATGTCCACACATCTGGATTCCTCAGGAGCTTGCCTTGCTCCTCAGGGGGCTCTGTGCTGTGTGTGTTGTGAGCACTCAGTGTAGGGTGTGGTATGTGCTGCGTGCTGTGATGTCCTTGCCGCCAGCCCCTCCCCTCCCGCTGGTCACAAGGTGAAGGGTCTCCTTGGATGTCTTCATGGGGATGGAGAGAGCCAGGGAGAAAGGATTTCTCTAGGCATTTGATTCCTCCCTCAGGTTTGGGGGCTATAAATCAGGCACTGGGGGAGAAGGGTGTCACCCTTCCTGTGAGCTCCACTGACATAACTTGGAATAACTCTCCGGCACTCCCAGGTCAGTGGGAGAGCAGAAAGCCAGCCAGCCCTGCCAAAAATCCCAGGGATGACGAGAGCACTTGCTAGGTAGAAAGTGATTTTCTTTTTTTTTTCATGCACTCAAGCACCTCACTCAGGAACGAGGCACAGAGGGAGAGAGATGTGGAAGCCTGAAGGAGAGGATGGCAGAGCGGGAAGGACTCAGAAAATTGGAGTCAGAAAAGCTGGGTTCAGGAGTCTCAGCAGGCTGCGTGACCCCAGGCAAATCCCTTCCCCTCTCTGGGCTTCCATTTCTTTCACTAGTACAATTAGGTAGATGGATTGATTAGATGATCCCTAAGCTCCCTTCCCGCTTTGACAATCTCTGCTTTTTCCTTTTCAAAGTACCTGAGTGTGACTTTTCCAGGAAAATGTCAAACATTTCAAAGGGCCAGGTTCTGTGTTTGCCAGGTATCTTTTGTCACCCTTCAGCTGGTCTTGTCTACATTCATGTCCAGGGGATTTTCTCTGATGTATACATTTTTTTATTTCTCCAGCTATATTTCCTTGTTTGCATTGGTTGACTGTTGCAGAAACAGGGCACTGTTTTTCTAAGCAAATATGCAGTTCCATGCCAACAGGAATATCCTGTTTACAGGAGCCTCCTCTTACAAGGTATCAGCTGTTTGAAAACATTTGTGTATTGCCACATCAGAATAATCTTCTGATAAGCAACTTTTTTCCCCCAGTAACATCGCTTTCCTTAATGTAATCATACAGTGGTATAGATGCTCCCTACAAAGTAAATATTCAGTGTGATCATCATGATGACCTGTTTTGTCCTCTCCTTCTATATTAGTCTGCTAGGGCTGCCGTACAAAATGCCAGAAAATAAATGGCTTACACAACAGAAATGTAATGTCTCCTGATTCTGAAGATTAGAAGTACAAGATTAGAGTGTCAGCAGGGTTGGTTCCTACTGCGGGCGCTGAAGGAGAAACTGTTCCATGTCTCTTCGCCTGGCTCCTGGCCATTGGCTAGTCTTTGAAGTTCTTTGGCTTGTGGCAGCATCACCCATCTCTGCCTTCTCTCTTCACATGGCATTCTTCCTGCATGCATGCCTGTGTCCAAATTCCCCCTTTTTATGTGGATGTTAGTCACTCTGGAGGAGGGGCCACCCTACTCCAGTATGACGTCATTTCACTTAGACCTCCAAGTACAGAGAGAGTAATTGACCCAGCACTGCTCTGAAACCCTTTGCTGTGTTGGTACTGGCCACACTTCCCATGGGTCGCTCCTAACCACTGACTGAGTGCAACAGGCACACGAAGGCAGCCCTGTTCCTGGGAGATACGGGACTCCTCTGAGAGGTGACATGGGTTCCCCAGCAACCTTGCTGAGCCTTCCTTAGATAGCCTTCCTTAGATTGAGCCTTCCTTAGGTATGATAGTCTAGGATATGCATCTACTCGAGCTTCCATCCTTGTCTGCTTCTCTTGGGGTCAGACTTGCATCCACCCTTGCATCCACCCTTTTCCTGCCTCCTGTTCAGTCCAACTCCTTGTTCTATAGAGTTGTTGAGACAACTCTACAGACAATTCTATTCCTTTCTCCAACCACCCCCCAGCTTCCAAAGCCTCTCATTGTCCCCTCCTGGTTTTCCCTTGCAGGTGTTTTTCCCAATAAAATTCCTCCATGTCTGATCCCAGCTAGCACCTACTTCATGGAGGACTTGGAAGAATACAAGAGGTGGCAGAGACTCAGTGTCTTGAAAACCACAATGAGATACTACCTCACACCCATCAGGATGGCTGCCATCAAAAAACAAACAACCCAGAACATAACGAGTGTTGGTGTGAACCTGGAGAAATTGGAGCCCTTGTGCGCTGCTAGCAAGAATGTAAAGTGGAACATCCACAATGGAAGAGATTATGGTGGCTCTTCAAAAAATAAAATAGAAAAAAATCCAAAAACAAAAAACAAGAAAACAAGAAAAAGAAAAAAAAAATGTATAGAACTACCAGATAATCCAGCAATTCCACTTTGGGGTATATACCTGAAAGACTTGAAATCAGGGTCTTAAACAGATATTTGTCCACCTATGTTCACAGCAGCATTTTTCATGGTAGCCGGAAGATGGAAGCAACTTAAATGCCCATTAAGGGGTGAGTAGCTAAACTAAATGTGGTATATACAGACAATGGAGTATTATTCAGCCTTTAAAAGCAAGGAAATTCTGACACAGGCTATAACACAGATGAACTTGACATTATCCTAAGTGAAACAAGCCAATCATAAAAAGACAAACGGTGTGTGTCTCATCCACTTATATGAGGTACCTAGAGGAGTCACATTCATAGAGACAGAAAGCAGAGTGGTGGTTACGAGGGGCTGGGAGGAAAGGAGAATCGAGAGGTAGTGTTTCCTGGGTGCAGAGTTTCAGTAGGAGATGAAGAAGTTCTGGAGGTGGATGGCAGTGTTGGCAGCACAACAGTGTGACTAGACTTGATGTCACTGAACTCTACACTTAAAAATGTTTAAGATGGTCCATTTTTGTGTATTTTGTCACAGTTAAAAATAACATAAATAAAATTCCTACCTCATAGTGCAAAGTTGAACTAACACCCCTGTTGACAAGTGTCTGGGGTACCTTGGCGAATGGGCCAGAGAAGCACAGAGCAGGGTGTTTATTCTTTAAAAGGCCTAATGGTCGGAAGGCTTCTGGTTACCAGTTTACTGCTTTAAAGTCTAAAGTTTAATCTTTTCATTATCAGGATGGTCCTCTTTCATACCTCATTTCAGGGAGCTTTATGATTCACCAGACAGATGGTAGTGAATTGAAAAACATGTTTACAGCTTTGGCTTCTTACTTCATCAGCTCGTGTGGTGGGGGGTGGCGGGGGGTGGGGGTGGGGTCCTAAGTGAACGACAGAAAGGGCCAATAGCTCCTAGAAAGGAGATTCCCCCTAAATGAATCATTTTTAAATGCATCCTTTTTGCCCCAGCTATACCAGGAAGGTGCCAGATGCAAAAATGTCAGGGCTTTTCCATCTGAACATTTTATCTTCGGAGAGGGAAGACAGAGGAGTTCCCTTGTGGAGCAGCATGTTAAGGATCTGGCATTGTCATTGGCACAGCTCAGGTTGCTACTGTGGCACTAGTTCAGTCCCTGGCCCAGGAACTTCCACATGCCATGGGTATGGCCAAAAGAGAGACAGACAGACAGACAGAAGGGAGAGAAAATAGATTCCAACACAAGTCGAAGTGTTTTAGCCAAATATCCAACAGTCAGAAAAGGAGAAAATACTTCCTGATTTTAATACTTTCTTTTTAGCCTCTCATCTTCAAACCAAAGTTACAGGAAGTAGTTGGGGGCTTGGGTTTGTTAAAATTTAAATCCTAACTTACCTTGGGCAAGGTGTACAAACTCTCTGTGCCTTAGTTTCCTTATCTGCAAATTGGAAGTAAAAATAGGGACTCTTTCATAAGGGCGTGAGTGTTAACAGCAGCTAGAAATTACTCCACGTTTCTATGTGCCAGGCATTGTGCTAAGTCTTTTATATACATTGACTCATTTAATCCTCAAGCCCAGGATGATCTCATCCCGAAGCGTATGATCCTAACCACAACGTGACACCACATTGTATTAATTGCGGAATGCACGTAAAAAAAATGTAAGCCTGGCCTTGGTAAACATTCAGGAGTGGTAGCGTTTCCCTTCTGTTTTAGGGATGTGAATCCGAGGTTCAGAGAGATGAAAACACATCTGAAAATCACAACACCGCGAGATGGTAGAGCTGGGTCTTAGCTTTGATTTCCTCCCCAAAGAAAGCATGCTGGGGGGACAGGGGAGTCTGGCCATGAAGCAGAGAGGTGGGGCTTTGAGCAAGACTTCACAGAGAAGAGAAGAGATGGAAGAGGGGCAGGAAAGGCATTCCAGGTGTGGTCAGAGTCCCCAAGACAAGGAAGTACATGGCAAATCAGCATGCTGGGAATGGCACACAGAGAGGTGGGCTTGGCGGGGGTGGGGGCAAGACTACAGAGTATTGTGAGCCAAGTCACAGAGAGCTCTGAATTCCAGGCCACGAATCTACTTCACCAGCTCCTGACTTCACAAACGTTGCAAGCCAGCAATTCACTTCTTGGTGTATATATACCCTGGATGACACCTGCTTGTGAACACCAGAAAATGCACCCAGAATGTTCACAGCAGCATTGGAAATACGGCCTACGCCTGGAAACAAGCTTGATGTCTATCCACCGGTGAAGGGATAGCAATGACAGTATAGTCACTTGAGGGAGTACTCTACAAAGGTGAGCAGGAATGAGTTATAGCCACATGCAATAACAGGGGATGCATGAATGAAGGAGGCAAGCTGTGGAAGATCGGATGGAGTGTGATGCCTTTCATAAAGAGCAAGACAAGCAAAATGAAATTAACTAAATAATAGATTGTTTTTTATACATTTGGAGTGAGGTCTTTAAAAAACAGAGGGAATCGGGGATAGAAGTTCAATAGAAAGGCCATGAGAGTGGTTGGTGTGGGTCTGCAAGAGGGTGGGTTTGGAAAGGCTTGCCCAGGTCAACCCGGTGACTAAAAAGGCTCTACTCTCAACTTGGGTAGTGGACTATTTTTCAACTATATTTGGTAATTTACATAGAGTGTAAATATTTTGTATACATTATATGTTGCCTCCTAATTCTAGTACTATTATTATTACTAGTGGTGCCTAGTATAAATGTTCAAATAGATTAAATGAGATCTAAATTACACTTGAGATGCACAACTTCAGGGCATGTGGCCTTCTCTGAGTGTGGAATACTGTCGTATGTTGTGTTTTGTTTTTTGTTTTTGTTTTTGTTTTTTTGGCTTTTTAGGGTTGCACTCACAGCATATGGAGGTTCCCAGGCTAGGGAATCAGAGCTATAGCTGCCAGTGTACACCAGAGCCAGAGCAATGTGAAATCCGAGCCATGTCTGTAACCTACACCACAGCTCATGGAAACACCAGATCCTTAACCCACTGAACAGGGCCAGGGATCGAACCCGTGTCCTCGTGGATACTAGTCGGGTTGGTTAATCACTGAGCCATGATGGGAACTCCTAAGCTTAACTTTCTACTTTTTTTTATTGAAGTATAACTGATTTACAATATTATGTTAAATTCTGCTATACAGCAAAGTGATTATTATACATATATATGTATTTTTTGAATAATCTTTTCCATTATGGTTTATTATAGGACATTGAGTATACTTTACCATGCTATACAATAGGACCTTGTTTATCCCCTCCATATATAGTGCCTTACATCTGCTAACCCTGACCTCCCACTCCATCCCTTCCCCAGACCCCTCCCCCTTGGCAATCATAAGTCTGTTCTCTCTTTGTCTGTAAGTCTGGTTCTGTTTTGTAGATAGGTTCATTTGTGTCATGTTTTAGATTCCACCTATAAGTGATATTATATGGTATTTGTCTTTCTCTTTCTGACTTAATTCGTTAAGTATGATCATCTCTAGTTGCATCCATGTTACTGTGAATGGCATTATTTCATTCTTTTTTATGGCTAAGTAATATTCCATTGCATGTACTATATCTTGTCTATACATTCTCCTATTGATGGACATTGAGTTTATTTCCATGTCTTATCTGTTGTGAAGAGTGTTGCTTTGAACATAGGGGTGCACGTGTCTTTTTGAACTATATTTTTGTCTGGATACATGCCCAGGAGTGGGACTGCTGGATCACATGGTAACTCAATCCTTAGTTTTCTGAGGAGACTCCATGTGGTTGTACCAACTTACATTCCCACCGACAGTATAGGAGGGTTCCCTTTTCTCAACATCTTCTCCAGCATTTGTTATTTGTAGACTTTTTGATGATAGCCATTCTGGAAATGTGAGGTGAATTCTAGTCTTTCATTCATCCAGCAACCATTTTTCAAGTCTCCTTCACCATGCCAGGGATTAGGAGATAAAGAGGAATTGATTCTTGGTCTACTGTGGCTCAAAGATTTTGGGAGGTTGTGAAACAGAGGGACCCACAAAGTCATGGAGTCAGTCCTGGTTCTTCTGGGCCTTGGACGGTAGCCCCAAGGCTGTGCATCAGAGGAGACCATGGTTGGCAGGAATGGAGCTGGCTTATCACTGGCATGGATGGCCTCCCTGTGCAGGTCTCCCCTATGACTCTCCCCCCAGGCAGAGGGTCTTCACACTGTTACCCCTTTGCAGTCGGCCTCCTGACTCTTCACCAGCATGCATGTTCTCATCCTCCTCTGACCCCCAAGCCCTGCATAGAACTTGTCAGGCATTGCTTGCTGGCTGTCAGTCTGTGCTAGTATTGACCCTGCATTTATTGGTAGCTTAGATCAGCATGCAGAACACCCTGCTCAACTCTGGGATGGTGCTGGGAAGCACACGACACAGCTCCAGTCCTCAGGTTCATGATTTTGCTGTGCCTTGTGCTGCCAATCTGTTGCTCTCCCCAAACGCTTGGGCAATTTAAAAACATCTCTGTGAAGTTCCCATTATGGCACAGCAGAAATGAATCCGACTAGTATCCATGAGGATGCAGGTTTGATCCCTGGCGTTTCTCAGTAGGCCAGGGATCTAGGGTTGCTGTGAGCTGTGGTGTAGATCAGAGACACTGCCTGGATCCCGCATTGCTGTGACTGTGGTCTAGGCCAGCAGCTGCAGCTCCAATTCGACCCCTAGCCTGGAACTTTCACATGACATGGGGGTGGCCCTAAAAAGTAATAAATAAATAAATAAAATAAAAACCTCTAGAAAATAATAACATTCTATATTTTTTGTGAATCATGTATAAGATGATTAGCGAAGTAGTATTTCACTTCTTTCATCTTAAAGTGACTTCTTTTTGGAGTTCCCATTGTAGCTCAGTAGGTGAAGAACCTGATTTGGTGTCTTTGAGGATGCGGGTTTGACCTCTGGCCTCACTCACTGGGTTAAGGAGCCAGCATTGCCACAAGCTGTGGTGTAGGTCACAGATGTGGCTGGCATCCAGTGTTGCTGTGGCTGTGGTGTAGACCTCGGTGGCAGCTCTGATTCAACCCCTAACCTGGGAGCATCCATATGCCGCAGGTGCAGCTGTAAAAAGAAAGAAAAAAAAAAGAGAAAACAACCTCTTTTTCTTCTGCTTTGCAGGGAGCTCTGACACCCCAGGATTTGGGGACTGCACCTGGGAATTCCTACCATCCCCCAGGCGCCATGAATCCTACTGCCATCATCTAGCATGGAACAGCTTATTCACAGGTAGGTCCTCCCTGCTGGCATAGATGCTTGCTGAGGGCAAATACGCATTCTGTATCTCCCTGTTGTCAGGGCCTGGCTCACAAGGGCTGCTCAAGCAACTGCCGTCCACTGTCTGAAGGGAAGAAGCTGTTTCTGGATGTTGATCATGTGTCTCTCGTCTCAGGCTTTGCCCTTCCAAGCTGTAGAGACCTCATTGTTCTCTCTGCCCTCCTTGTGTGCAATGGATCTCAGTGAGGCCACCGAGCCGCCCTCTGTAACCAGGGTGTGTGCATGTGTGCACGCATGTAGGTGTGATGCAGGAACGTGCAATCCGGTTCTTCTAGTTACACAGCATAGACTGAAAATCCCAGAGCACCAGCCTGTCCTCATTTATGAGTTTTAAAAATAACAACCCCTTCCATTCATTCAAAAGTGTTTTCTGGTTTCCAAGGTACGTGTGCAGCGCTTCATTCAGGGCCAGACTCAACAGCCACCTCAGGAGGTGGGTTTCACTCCCCTCTCCCACTTTACAGATGGGGAAACTGAAGCTAGAGAGGAAAACTCATTTGGCCAAACACAAACGGTTCTAGGTGTCTGGGCACCAAGTTCAGAGACTTCGTGGCTCACAGCGCCGGTCTGGAGAGACCAGGTTGGGGTCCAGCACCACATGGCAGTTGCTGCCTGTCCGGGGTGGATGTGGAGATGAAGTAGAATTGCTCTCAAGCCCTGGCTTGTTGCTAAGGTTCTGTTTTGGTCAGAAGCTCATTTCTCAGGTCAGGCTGTACCCCAGACAGGAGCCTCTTAGTGAAAAGAAGTGCTTTGTGCTGACCCTTTAACAACTACGACTCAGAGCCTTTGCTCTATCCTGTGCTGGGCCAGGCGGGTTTATTCCAGAGTTCCCTGAGCTGTGCATCCTGCCTCCTGGAACTCACAGAGCAAACACTTTACCCAGCCTAGGCTTGAAATGGGTGTGGAGGTCAGAGAAGCTTCTGCAGGAATGAAGGTCTGAGCTGGGGCTTCAAGCTGGAGTAGGCATCAGCCAGGCAAGGGGTGCCAAAGAAGAGGAGAGGGGGAGGCAGGCTGGGCAGAGGGGAGGCCCCACTGGGAAGGGCATGAAGACAGAGAAAGGGCAGAGGCATAATTGAGGTCTGTGTCCACCACTGTCATGACCGATACTTCCTCTCACCACCGCCTGAACAATATCTAGATATATTTTTAATGGACTATTTCCTTTTTTAAACTTTTACTGGCGTATAGTTGATTTACAGTGTGTTAGTTTTGGGTGGAAGGCAAAGCGATTCAGTTATACATATATCTATATCCATTCTTTTTCCCCGTATAGGTTATTACAGAATATTCAGTAGAGTTCCCTGTGCTATACAGTAGGTCCTTGTTGGTTATGTATTTTATACATAGTAGTGTGTATATGTTAATCCCAAACTCCTAATTTATCTCTCTCTGCCACAGTTCCTCTTTGGTTACCATAAGATTGATTTTGAGATCTGTGAGTCTGCTTCTGTTTTGTAAATAAGTGTATTTGTATCATTTTTTTAGATTCCATATAGCAGCAATAACAGATGTTTGTCTTTAACTTACTTCACTTAATATGATAATCTCTATGCCCATCTATGTTGCTGCAAATGGCATTATTCATTCTTTTTTATGGCTTAGTAGTATTCCATATCTTCTTTGTCTATTCCTCTGTCAATGAGCATTTAGGATGCTTCCATGTCTTGGTTATTTTAAATAGTGCTGCAGTGAACATCAGGGTGCATGTATCTTTTCAAATTATGGTTTTCCCCAGATACATGCCCAGGAGTGGTATTGCTGGGTTGTATGGTAGTTCTATATTTAGTTTTTTAAGGAACCTCCATACTGTTTTCCATAGTGGTTGTACCAATTTACATTCCCACCAACAGTGTAGGAGGGTTCTCTTTTCTCTACAACCTCTCCAGTATTTATTGTTTGTAGACTTTTTGATGATGGCCATTCTGACTGGTGTGAGGTGTTACCTCATTTTAGTTTTGGTTTGCATTTCTCTAATAAGTGGTGATATTCAGCATCTTTCCATGCACTTTTTGGCTTGACTATTTCTTAAATGTATTTATTTTAAATGGATACTCTACATTGACAGGTAAAGAGATAAAGAAGATGTGGTATATCTATATCTGTATCTATCTATCTACATATATATATATTATACAAATGCACTAATTTACAAAACAGAAACAGACTCACAAATCTTGAAATCAATTTCATGGTAGCCAAAGGAGAAACTTATAGCCTCATGTACCTATACATATATATACATGGGAGTTCCCATTGTGGCTTGGAGGTAATCCATGAGGATGCAGGTCCGATCCCTGGCCTTGCTCAGTAGGTCAAGGATTCTGCATTTCTGTGGCTGTGGTGTAGGCCAGCAGCTGCAGCTCCAATTTGACCCCTAACCTGGGAAAATCTATATGCCGTGGTGCGGCGCTGAAAAGACACACACACACACACACACACACACACACACACACACACACACTGGAATATTATTCAGCCATAAGAAAGAATGAATCTTGTCATTTGTGATGACATGAATGGAGCTGGAGGATATCAGTCAAAGTGAAATAACTCAGTCAGCGAAAGATAAATATTGTGTGTTTTCACTTATATGTGGAACATAAAAAGCAAAACACAAATATAACAAAACAGACTCATAGATACAGAGAACAGATACATAGATACAATAGCTGCTCAAGGCGAGAGATGAGGGATGGGTGAAATAGGTAAAGAGGATTAAGAGGTACAAACTACCAGTTATAAAATAAATGAGTTGGAGTTCCTATTGTGGCTCAGTGGAAATAAATCCGGCTAGGAACCATGAGGTTGTGGGTTCAACCCCTGGCCTCACTCAGTGGGTTAAGGATCTGGAGTTCCCGTCGTGGCTCAGTGGTTAACGAATCCAACTAGGAACCATGAGGTTTCGGGTTCGATCCCTGCCTTTGCTCAGTGGGTTAAGGATCCGGCGTTGCTGTGAGCTATGGTGTAGGTTGCAGACGAGGCTTGGATCCCGTGTTGCTGTGGCTCTGGCATAGGCTGGTGGCTACAGCTTCAATTAGACCTAGCCTGGGAACTTCCATGTGCCACAGGTGCGGCCCCAGAAAAAAGCCAAAAATAAATAAATAAATAAAATCAGAAAAGAAAAGAAGTTGCAGGAGTGTCACATAGAGCACAGGAGATAAATATCAATAATTTTATAATAACTTTGTATGGTGCATAATCTATAAAAGTATTGAATCACTATGTTGTATGCCTGAAAGTAATATTATATTGTAAGTCAACTCTACTCCAATTTTTTTAAATGTAAAAAAATTTTAAAAATAAGGGACAGGAGTTCCTGTCGTGGCGCAGTGGTTAACGAATCCGACTAGGAACCATGAGGTTGCGGGTTCGATCCCTGGCCTTGCTCAGTGGGTTAAAGATCCAGCGTTGCCATGAGCTGTGGTGTAGGTCACAGACACGGCTCGGATCCTGCGTTGCTGTGGCTCTGGTGTAGGCCAGCGGCTACAGCTCCGATTCGACCCCTAGCCTGGGAATCTCCATATGCCACAGGAGCGGCTCTAGAAAAGGCAGAAGGCAAAAAAAAAAATAAATAAATAAGGGACACTCTGGAGTTCCCACTGTGGTACAGTGGGTTAAGGATCTGTCATTGCTGCAGCTGTTGTGTAGTCACAGCTGTGGCTCAAATTTTATCCCTGGCCTGGGAACTTCCATATACTACAGATGCAGCCAAAAATTAAAAAAAAAAAAAAAAAAGGATACACTATATTATGGGATCGCTTGCTAGGTTCTTTTTTCCTAATACACATTAAAATAAATACCTAAGTATTCAGATGAAAAATGGCCATCCTTTTATCTCCCGGAAACCATCTGTGGGTACCACATTTGGCAAACAGTGAACAAAGGGATGGCTATGAGTAAGAACGTGGGGTGTGGAGGAAACTCTGAAAGAGAGGATTGTGATGTGGGGTTTGAGGAGTGAATGGGGCCTGAACTTGAAAGGGCTCGTATGCCTGCCTAAGGAGCTGGACTGGATCATCTCAGAGTCAGGAATGGTCAACCACTGAAAGACAGTGCTATGAGAAACTCACCTCCTTCTTGTGGCTTGCCTTGCCCTTTGAAGGCCTTATTTATTTATTTTTTCTACTTCTTTTTTTTTGGCCCTGCCCACACCATGCAGGAGTTTCAGGGCCAGGGACTGAACCTGAGCCACAGCAGTGACAATGCCAAATCCTTAACGGCTAGGCCAGGGAACTCCCTAAAGGTCTTACTTTAAAGGGTTTCCCAGAGTTCCCATTGTGGCACAGTGGAAACGAATCCGACTAGGAACCATGACGTTGCGGGTTCATCCCTGGCCTCGCTTAGCGGGTTAAGGATCCGGCGTTGCCGTGAGCTGTGGTGTAGGTTGCAGATATGCCTCAGATCTGGCGTTGCTGTGGCTGTGGCATAGGCTGGCAGGAGTAGCTCCGATTAGACCCCTAGCCAGGGAACCTCCATATGCTGTGGGTGTGGCCCTAAAAAGACAAAAAGACGATAAAATAAAATAAAGGATTCCCATTAACCCCAATTTCCAGGAAATCTCTAAACAGAGAATGAGCCTTAGAGTCAGAAAACCATCTTCCTGACAGCTCAATGATTGGGCAAGTCTTATAACCTCTCGTAACCTCGAACATTCTGTCTGTAAATTGGGCACATGCCTAGGTGCCTAGGGCAGGACCTAGAGGCTGCAGGTCACAGCTTTCTTCACCATTGCCCCCTAGATTGGGTTTCTCAACTTGGCACTATTGACACTTATGGCCCAGTAATTCTTTGCTGTGAGGAGCTATGGAATGTTTAGCAGCATCCCTAGTCTCTCCCCAGTAGATGCCAGTACCCCCTTCCCAGTTATGGCAACAATAGCAAAAATCTCCAGACATGGCCAAATGTCCCCTGGAGGAGGAGGGCATCACCCAGACTTGTCTTTAGAGAGGTAGAATATCAGATAGTCCTGTGGCTTCTGCAGTGTTGGCCAAAGATGGACCCTGGATAGCAGAAGGCTTCATGCACCTGAGCCCAATGAAGTGGGTTTTGTCACTAACTCACTGAAAGAGTGACTCATGGATGCCCCCTTACATGGATTACATAGATTCCTAAGTAATGTCTCCAGAGAGGACACTCCAAGGAGGGTCAGGGGCTTCCAGCACTTGAAGGTGTGACCCAGTGCTTCCCTGCGTGGGCCTGTCTTCCCAGATAAGGCAGAGCGCAGGAGCAGAACAGACCACTGGGCTCAGGGTGAGTGTGTGCCAGTATGGCAGTGGACTCACATATACCTTCTGGTCCTAGAACCCGGCCATCCTGGTAATGGACGCATAGGAATGATTATAGTCATAGCATCACTTGAGCATCGACTGTATACCATTGCACACACGCATCTAATCCTCGCAATACTTTATCCCAATTTGATACATGAGGAAACTGAAGAAGCTTGGCAGTATTGGGGAATTTACACAACATTGCAGCTATTAAGCAGAGGCAACAAGTGAAAGATGCAGACAGCAGGCTTTAGCCTTGGTCTGTCTAATTCCAGATCCCTAGTTATTTCTCTCATGTCGGGCTATACATTCTCCTTCTTGGAAACCTGTGAAGTGGTGAGGAATTTGAAAGACTCCTTGACTGTTGCTTTGGGTACCAGAGCTTTAAGCCTCAGGTACATAAGCTGGAGAATGTTGCCTCTGACATTTTTAACCTGGGAAAATAAAGCTCAGGTATAGCAAACCACACAAACGTATAGCTTAGTAAATTATTATAAAGCACACAGCTTTTTTTTTTCTTGTCACCCCTATGGGTGGCATCGCATTCTTTCATCAGAGAATGCATAATATCTTGTTTTCATTCCTTTTTTGATAGTAGTAGACATTGATGCTTGATCCCTAGATTCATTCACTGGGGGTTGCAAACTGGTGATATTCTAATTCCAGCATTTTGTTCTCATATATTTTTTTGAAACTCATAGAAGGAGACACTTTGTATTTGTGTTATTTGGTTGCACAGAGGTGTGTTTATCTATCACATCTGATTAGGGAGGGATGAGAAGAGACTGATTTCTCTCAATTTGTCTGCAGATCTTCCTCAACTCACAATGGAAGTTCACCCTGATAAATCCATTGTAAGTCAAAGATGCATTTGGAGGCATTCCCACTGTGGCTCAGGGGGTAAAGAACCTGACTAGTATCCATGAGGATGCAGGTTCAGTCCTTGGCCTCCATCAGTGGCATTGTCGTGAGCTATAGTGTAGGTTGCAGATGTGGCTTGGATCCAGCATTGCTGTGGCATAGGCCCCATCTGCAGCTCTGATTAGAACCCTAGTCTGGGAACCTCCATATGCTGCAGGTGTAGCTGTAAAAAGAAAAAAAAAAAGATTAAAAAAATAAATAAAATTAAATACAGGATTTTCCTGGTGGCCTAACAGTTAAGGATTTGGCATTGTCACTGCTGCGGCATTTGATCCCTGGCCTGTGAACTTCCCTGTAGGGCTGGAAAAAAGCATTTGGACTCCAATTTCTTTCTTTCTTTTTTTTTTTTTTTGTCTTATTAGGGAGGCATCAGAGGCATATGGAGGTATGCAGGCTAGTGGTTGAATTGGAGCTGTAGCCACTGGCCTACACCACAGCCATAGCAATACCAGATCCAAGGTGTGTCTGCGACCTACACCACAGCTCACGTCAATGCCAGATCCTTAACCCACTGAGCGAGGCCAGGAATCGAACCTGGGTCCTCATGGGTGCTAGTCAGATTCATTTCCGCTGAGCCACAACAGGAACTCCTCCAATTTCTATTTATTATCATATCATTCATTAATAATGTCTATGCATCTTATAATGTACATACTGTATTATTAGTACAATCATTCATAAATGTAATTTATAAATGTCTATATGGGCATACAACATACATATGCCCCCGTGCACACCAGTCTATGTATAAACACACATGTGGGCTTAGAAATACAGATATGGATACATAATGGGAAAGATTGTTCATATTTTTCACTGGTTAGGGAGCAATGAGAAAAGGAAGGAGACTGCTGTTTTGAGCTACAGTCATCACCTTGTGGATCCTGTTTATTCAGGCTGCTCATCTGAAGATGTCATGGCCCATGTAAGATCTGTAGGGGTTACTCTGTACCCAGAATACAATGAAAATGGCCTGGAGTTTTACAACTTGGTGGCCTGGCGGGGTGGTTGAGAACATGCAGAGAGTTTGGAGTTGGCCAGTTTTGAGCTCAGGTTTAGGCTCTGTGGAGAAACAGCCATGAAACTTCAGGCAGAGACTCGGTCCCCTGGACCCTCAACTCTCTCATCTGTAAATGAGAATAATAATGGCCTTAGCCTCTGAAGGTTGCTGGGATGGTTGAATGAGGAAACTGAAGCACATAACAGTAGCAACACTCTTCTAAAGCACCTAAGTATTTTACATGGGGTACGGAGCAACCCTGCTTAGTGGGAACTGTGATTTCCCCCCATTTCATACACAGGGAACCAAGGGAGAGGTAAGTTAAATTACTTCCTCTAGATCACACCTTGTAAGTGGCATGTCCAGGATTGAGACCCCGACTAACTACAGAAGCCAGATTTTTTTTTTTTCCTATGGTGGTTTCAGCCACTCTCTTCTACAGTGTTCAAGAAATGGCTGTTATCGGTAGTGCTCTTGCTACTCTTACTATGGGTATGATCGCCTGTGCCAACTGGATTCCTATGCATGGATCCTTGCATTGAGTCTTTGCAAGAAATCTGAATAGTAACCCCCTCTTACACATGAGGAAACTGAGGCTCAGAGAAGGTAGCAGGTCCATAAGAACATACTTAAAAGCATTTATATTTGCTTTTGTTCCAGAGATTTTTTTCTTATGAGACACTGATTATCCCGTTTAAGAGCCTCTGGGCAGTGTCATTTCTCTTGGTCTGTAGAAATCAGTTCCACCCTCACCTCAACTGGATGACCTTTCTGAGCAAAACAGGATCAAGGTGGCCCATCGCCTGTCAAGGGGTAGTCTGGATTCCTAGTATAGGGGAGCTGGGAAACAGTCTCCATCAGTACTTGTGCAGACCTTGGGAGGAAGCCCAGAGAGACTGCTGGAAACATAGGAGCAGGCAAAACAGTGAGATGTAGCAAGGTTACAGTGTTTGGGAAGATAAACTACCAAAATGGTAACTGTGGAAATAATGCCAGCCTATTCCTTACCTCACGTTTATATGGTTTTGAAACACCCCACTAATAAAATCTAGGGGTTTCCTTTTAATTGCACATTGTCTGTGGAGTTCCTGCTAAAAGCTCACAGAGCCTGTTCTGTGGCTGAACTGGACTCTGTTTTAATCCTTCCATAACGATGCCATTATTGTTACCGCGGTTTCTACAACAACCTCATGCCTGATTTATATGCAAGATCTGGCCTCTCTTTTATGTATGTATATACTGTCCCCTGGAAGCTGTGAATTCCCATAGGGCTGGGCCCATGTTGGCTCATGGTAGGAGATGGGATTTGGAGACGGATGTCTCCAGATTCAAAGCCAGGGTCCGCTGTAGACTGGCTGGGCGCCTTCGAGCAAGCTGTTTATTGTGTGAGGCCCTCAAAGTTCATTAAACCACAGCTGATAACTACTTGTGGCAGACATAGAAGATATTGCATAAAGGCCCATTGATGACTGGCTTGAATAGTATTTGCATACTCCTGGAACCTCAGTATTTTATAATGGAGTAGTAATGGCTTGGAAATCTTACTCCAGAACCTCATCTATTTTCTTTATAGCGCTCATGTTAGCTGGGAAAGGATTAACAAAACCTCCAGGTGTTCCTTGTCCCCTAATTAGGTTTTTCTATTTTTGTTTTCCTTCCAGTTTTTTTTTTTTTTTTTGAGATATAATTAACATATAGCACTGTATACTTTTTTCCTTTTTCAGGGCCGAACCTGCAGCATATGGAAGTTCCCAGGATAAGGGTCTAAGCAGAGCTGCAGCTGCTGGTCTACATTACAGCCACAGCAATGCAGGATCCGAGCCGCGCCTGCAACCTACATGGAAGCTCATGGCAACACCAGATCCATAATGCACTGATCAAGGCCAGGGACTGAACCTACATCCTCATGGATCCTAGTCAGATTCATAACCTGCTGAGCCACAACAGGACTCCCCAGCACTGTATACTTTTAAGGTGTACAGCATCATGATTGATTTATATACATCATGAAATGATTATCACAGTAAGTTTAGTGAACAACCATCATCTCATATAGAAACAAAATTTTTTTTATACAGATATAAAATTGAAGAAATAGAAAAAATGTTCTTCTTGTGTTGAGAACTCTTAGGGTTTTCTCTCGACAAGTTTCATAAATAACACACAAGAGTGTTAATTATATTTGTCATATTGTGCATTACATCCCCACTTATTAGGTTTTTACCTTGTAATTTTTATTTGGAAATAATTTCCAACTTAGAAAAGTTCCAAAAAAAAAAAAAAAACCAACAAAAAAAGTCACCTCATGTACCCATTCACCCAGATTCACATATTGATAATATTTTACTCTGTTTGAAAGTAAGTTACGGAGTTCCCATCGTGGCACAGTGGTTAACAAATCCGACTAGGAACCATGGGGTTGCGGGTTCGATCCCTGGCCTTGCTCAGTGGGTTAACGATCCGGCGTTGCCGTGAGCTGTGGTGTAGGTTGCAGATGTGGCTCAGATCCTTTATTGCTGTGGCCGTGGTGTAGGCCAGCGGCTACAGTTCTGATTAGACCCCTAGCCTGGGAACCTCCATATGCCATGGGAAGTGGTCCTAGTAAAGGCAAAAAGACAAAAAGAAAAAAGAAAAAAAAAAAAGAAAGAAAGTTACATGCTTGATAACTTTTTACCCCCAAATACTTCAGTGCGTATTTCCTAAGATTGGGGACATTCAGCTCCATTCAATTTCAGTGATCAGTTTCACATATTTACATACAGGACTTTTGTCTGCTCTCCTGTCCATATTTCAAGTTTTGTTAGTGGATTAATATTAGTTTTAACTGGGAATTCCTGTTGTGGCTCAGAGGAAATGAATCTGACCAGGGCCAGTGGGTGGATGAGCCAGAGCTAGAAACCATCAAACATCAGAGGCAGGAAGCATTTCACTCCACAGATCTCTTTCTAAAGATGGCATTATCAATATTATTTAGTAAAGGAATTTCAGCTTTGTCTTTCTCCTAACACCCAGGAAATTTGACCCAGTTAATAATAATGATCAAAAGAGTCAGCATTCATGGAATGCTTGTCTTGAGGCAGACACTGCATTATTCCATTCAATTCTTTTTTTTTTTTTTTTGCTTTTTTAGGGTCGCACCCATAGCATCTGGAGGTTCTCAGGCTAGGTTCGAATCAGAGCTGTAACTGCTGACCTACACCAAAACCACAGTGCCACGGGAAATGAGGCACATCAGTGACCTGCCCCATAGCTTACGGCAATGCTGGATCCTTAACCCAATGAGCGAGGCCAGGAATCAAACCTGCGTCCTCTTGGATCCTAGTCAGATTCGTTTCCGCTGCTCTGTGACGGGAACTCCCCCAACCAATTATTAGCATCTTTTACTAAGCCCTGTTCTCTTCCCCATTTTACAAATAAAACTAAGGCCTATCCAGGTTAAACAACCTAACCAACATCCTACCCTTAGCAAGTAAATCTGTCAGCACTTGAGTCTAGGCTTCCAGTGTGGAATTTCTTTATTTTTAATTTTTCTTAAGAGCCACACCCGTAGCATATGGAAGTTCCCAGGCTAGCTGCTGAATTGGAGCTGTAGCTGCCGGCCTACACCACAGCCACACTGGATCCGAGCCACGCCTGCAACCTACACCACAGCTCACCGCAATGCCAGATCCTTAACTCACTGAGCGAGGCCAATAATTGAACCTACGTCCTCTTGAATGCTAGTCAGATTTGCTTCTGCTGAGCCATGATGGGAACTCCACAGTGTAGAATTTCTTTAACCACAGCACCATGAGGAAGGGAGTGGGCACCATGGGCCTTTGGGGGCCAGTGTTCTCGTGGAGTTGGAGAGGTTCAGGTGGGGCTTCTCAGATATTCTCCCAAGTTCATATTAAAACAGCCAGATCCTTACAGGACCATCAGGCTAAAACACACAATTATGGGAAGGGGTTAGCATACTTAAAAAACAGGGCAACCACAAGCCAAAAGCAAATATTGCATTCGCAAAAAATGAAAAAAAAATACACTCAAGCAGATAATAACAGGAGATCATCCAACCAAAAAAAAAAAATAAAGGAAGAATGGAGAACTATAGAATCAACTGGAACATGAGGTTCAAATGGCAATAAATAATCATCTATCAATTATCACCTTAAATGTCAATGGACTGAATGCCCCAATCAAAAGACACAGAGTGGCTGAGGGGATAAAAAGGCAAAAACCTTCAATATGCTGCCTACAAGAAACTCACCTTAGGACAAGAGATACATATAGATTGAAAGTGAAAGGGTGGGGAAAAATATTTCACGCCAATAGACAAGACAGAAAAGCAGGAGTCACAACACTCATATCAGACAAAATAGACTTTAAAACAAAAGACATAAAGAAAGACAAAGAAGGACACTACTTAATGATTAAGGGATCCATCCAAGGAGAGGATGTTACTATCGTCAACATATATGCCCCAAATACAGGAGCACCCAGATACATACAACAAATATTAACAGACATAAAGGGAGATATTGATGAGAATACAATCATAGTAGGAGACCTTAATACCCCCCTCACATCAATGGATAGATCCTCTAGACAGAAAACCAATAAAGCAACAGAGATCCTAAAGGAAACAATAGAAAAGTTAGACTTCATTGATATCTTCAGGACACTACATCCAAAAAAAGCAGAATACCCGTTCTTCTCAAATGCTCATGGAACATTCTTAAGAATCAACCACATATTGGGACACAAAGCTAATCTCAATAAATTTAGGAGCATAGAAATTATCTCAAGTATCTTCTCTGACCACAATGCCATGAAATTAGAAACCAACCATGGGAAAAGGAAAGAGAAAAAACCTACTGCATGGAGACTAAACAACATGCTACTAAAAAACCAATGGGTCAATGAGGAAATCAAGAAGGAAATTAGGAGTTCCCATCGTGGTGCAGTGGTTAACGAATCCGACTAGGAACCATGAGGTTGTGGGTTCGGTCCCTGCCCTTGCTCAGTGGGTTAACGACCCGGCGTTGCCGTGAGCTGTGGTGTAGGTTGCAGACGCGGCTCGGATCCTGCGTTGCTGTGGCTCTGGCGTAGGCCGGTGGCTACAGCTCCTATTGGACCCCTAGCCTGGGAACCTCCATATGCCACGGGAGCGGCCCAAGAAATAGCAACAACAACAACAACAACAACAACAACAACAAAAAGACAAAAGACAAAAAAAAAAGAAGGAAATTAAAAACTACCTTGAAACAAATGATAATGAAGACACAACCACTCAAAATCTATGGGATGCTGCGAAAGCAGTGCTCAGAGGGAAATTTATAGCAATACAGGCCTTTCTCAAAAAAGAAGAAAGATCCCAAATTGACAACTTAACCCTCCACCTAAATGAATTAGAAAAAGAAGAACAAAAAAGTCCTAAAGTCAGCAGAAGGAAGGAAATTATAAAGATCAAAGAAGAAATCAATAAAATAGAGACTCAAAAAACAATAGAGAAAATTAATAAAACCAAGAGCTGGTTCTTTGAAAAGGTAAACAAAATGGACAACCCCCTGGCCAGACTCACTAAAAAGAGGAGAGAAAGAACCCAAATAACCAAAATTATAAATGAAAAAGGAGAAATCACAATGGATACAGCAGAAATACAAAAAACCATAAGAGAATACTATGAACAACTATATGGCAACAAGTTTGACAATCTGGAAGAAATGGACAATTTTCTAGAATCTTACAGCCTGCCAAAACTGAATTAAGTAGAAACAGACCAACTGAACAGACCTATCACTAGAAATGAAATTGAAGAGGTCATAAAATCACTCCCTACAAATAAAAGTCCAGGACCAGATGGCTTCACAGGTGAATTTTATCAAACATATAAAGAGGAATTGGTGCCCATCCTCCTGAAACTCTTTCAAAAGGTTGAAGAAGAAGGAATACTCCCAAAGACATTCTATGATGCCACCATCACCCTCATTCCAAAACCAGACTGAGATACCACCAAAAAAGAAAACTATTGCCCAATATCATTGATGAATATAGATGCAAAAATTCTCAACAAAATCTTAGCCAACCGAATCCAACAACATACCAAAAAATTATACACCATGACCAGGTGGGGTTCATCCCAGGTTCACAAGGATGGTTCAACATACGCAAATCAATCAACATCATACACCACATTAACAAAAAAAAAAGTCAAAAATCATATGATCATCTCAATAGACGCAGAAAAAGCATTTGACAAAGTCCAACATCCATTCATGATCAAGACCCTCGCCAAAGTGGGTATAGAGGGAACATTCCTGAACATAATCAAAGCCATTTATGATAAACCCACAGCAAATATAATACTCAATGGGGAAAAACTGACAGCCTTCTCACTCAAATCTGGAACAAGACAGGGATGCCCACTCTCACCACTGCTCTTCAACATAGTTTTGGAAGTCCTAGCCACAGCAATTAGACAAACAAAAGAAATCAAAGGCATCCATATAGGAAGGGAAGAGATAAAACTGTCACTATATGCAGATGACATGATACTATACATAGAAAACCCTAAGGACTCAACCCCAAAACTACTTGAACTGATTAATAAATTCAGCAAAGTAGCAGGATATAAGATTAACATTCAGAAGTCAGTTGCATTTCTGTATACCAGCAATGAAATATTAGAAAATGAATACAAAAATACAATACCTTTTAAAATTGCACCTCACAAAATCAAATACCTCAGAGTACACCTGACCAAGGAGGTAAAGGACCTATATGCCGAGAACTATAGAACTTTAATCAAAGAAATCAAAGAAGATGTAAAGAAATGGAAAGATATTCCATGTTCCTGGATTGGGAAAATCAATATAGTAAAAATGGCCATACTACCCCAAGCAATCTACAGATTCAATGCAATCCCGATCAAATTACCCATGATATTTTTCACAGAACTAGAACAAACAATCCAAACATTTATATGGAACCACAAAAGACCCAGAATTGCCAAAGCAATCCTGAGAAACAAAAACCAAGCAGGAGGCATAACTCTCCCAGACTTCAAGAAATACTACAAAGCCACAGTCATCAAAACAGTGTGGTACTGGTATCAAAACAGACAGACAGACCAATGGAACAGAATAGAGAACCCGGAAATAAACCCTGACACCTATGGTCAATTAATCTTTGACAAGGGAGGCAAGAACAGAAAATGGGAAAAAGAAAGTCTATTCAGCAAGCATTGCTGGGAAACCTGGACAGCTGCATGCAAAGCAATGAAACTAGAACACACCCTCACACCATGCACCAAAATAAGCTCCAAATGGCTGAAAGACTTAAATATACGACAGGACACCATCAAACTCCTAGAAGAAAACATAGGCAAAACACTCTCTGACATCAACATCATGAATAGTTTCTCAGGTCAGTCCCCCAAAGCAATAGAAATTAGAGCAAAAATAAACCCATGGGACCTCATCAAACTGAAAAGCTTTTGCACAGCAAAGGAAACCAAAAAGAAAACAAAAAGACAACTTTCAGAATGGGAGAAAATAGTTTCAAATGATGCAACGGACAAGGGCTTAATCTCTAAAATATACAAACAACTTCTACAACTCAATAGCAAAAAAGCCAATCAATCAATGGAAAAATGGGCAAAAGACCTGAATAGACATTTCTCCAAAGAAGATATACAGATGGCCAACAAACACATGAAAAAATGCTCAACATCGCTGGTTATAAGAGAAATGCAAATCAAAACTACCATGAGATACCACCTCACACCAGTCAGAATGGCCATCATTAATAAATCCACAAATAACAAGTGCTGGAGGGAGTGTGGAGAAAAGGGAACCCTCTTGCACTGTTGGTGGGAATGTCAACTGGTACAGCCACTATGGAGAACAGTTTGGAGATACCTTAGACATCTATACATAGAACTTCCATATGACCCCGCAATCCTACTCTTGGGCATCTATCTGGACAAAACTCTACTTAAAAGAGACACGTGCACCCGCATGTTCATTGCAGCACTATTCACAATAGCCAGGACATGGAAACAACCCAAATGTCCATCGACAGAGGATTGGATTCGGAAGAGGTGGTATATATACACAATGGAATACTACTCAGCCATCAAAAAGAATGACATAATGCCATTTGCAGCAACATGGATGGAACTAGAGAATCTCATCCTGAGTGAAATGAGCCAGAAAGACAAAGACAAACACCATATGATATCACTTATAACTGGAATCTAATATCCAGCACAAATGGACATCTCCTCAGAAAAGAAAATCATGGACTTGGAGAAGAGACCTGTGGCTGCCTGATGGGAGGGGGAGGGGGAGGGAGTGGGAGGGATCGGGAGCTTGGGCTTATCAGACACAACTTAGAATAGATTTACAAGGAGATCCTGCTGAATAGCATTGAGAACTTTGTCTAGATACTCATGTTGCAACAGAAGAAAGTGTGGGGGGAAAAATGTAATTGTAATGTATACATGTAAGGATAACCTGACCCCCTTGCTGTACAGTGGGAAAATAAAATAAAAAAAATAAAAATAAATAAATAAATAAATAAATAAATAAATAAATAAATAAATTCTCTAGAAAATAAAAAAAAATAAAAATAAAAAAAAATAAAACAGCCAGATGTACATTCATACTTCCCATGGGTTGTATTCCCTCCAGTTGTGTTCCTCTAACTGCCCATTTAATAAAGCCCATTTAAACCTGGAGTTCCTTTTGTGGTGCAGCAGAAGTGAATCCAACTAGTATCCATGAAGATTCCAGTTCCACCTCTGGCCTCTCTCAGTGGGTTGGGGATCCAGCGTTGCTGTGAGCTGTAGTGTAGGTGGCAGATGCGGCTCGGATCCTGCATGCTGTGGCTGTGGCTGTGGCATAGGCTCCAAGTTATAGCTCTGATTTGACCCCTAGCCTGGGAACTTACATCTGCCAAAGGTGTGGCCCTAAAAAGCAAATAAATATATAAATAAAGATAAAAAATAAAATGAAAAAGCATAAACCTAAGATTCACAATAGTTTGGTGACTTCTACAAGGTTCCGTGGCTATTCTGACTCGTAGAGATATCACCTGGGGCTGCCAATTTACTTTTATTCTGCTACCCAAACAGGCAGATGATATATGATCAGGTATAGAATGACATATTTATGATGATCAGGATGTGTGGGGTTTTGTAAGGAAAGCCTGGACAAACTTGAAAGCCATTTGCTGGTTTCAACACTTTTTTTTTTTTTAATGGCCACACCCATGGCAGATGGAAGTTTCTGGGTCAGGGATTGAATCCAAGTTGCAGCTTCGACCTGTGCCACAGTGGAAACTCCTCAACACAATTTTTAAAATGGCAGAACAGGACAATGTTTACTATTGCTTCCAGTCCTCAAGTTTTCCAATCATCTCACATTTTACAGATCACCTCTTTATTCAATAGCTGCCACTATCAGCAATAGTCAGCAGTCAGGGGAAGTTCTCTGTTGGTCTGGTGGTTAGGACTTGGTGCTTTCACCACTGTGGCCTGGGCGTAATCCCTGGTCTGGGAACTGAGATCCCACATCAAGTTGCTGCATGCCATGGCCAAAAAAAAAAAAAAAAAAGGCAGCAGTTGGGGGCTAATTTTAGGAAAAAGCAGCCTTCTAGGTGTGGACTGGGGTGTGGCATAGTAGCAGGAAGGCTCAGTTTGATCAGAGTGACAACCCGCTGAGTCACCTGATTTCTCCTTCATTGGTGTCCTTAGTCATTCACCCATTCCTTCCAATTTTTTTTTTTTTTCTTTTTAGGGCCTCACCTGAAGCACATGGAGGCTCCCAGGCTAGGGGTCAAGTCGGAGCTGTAGCCATTGGCCTACGCCACAGCCACAGCAATGCCAGATCCGAGCCACACCTGCAACCTGCACTACAGCTCACGGCAATGCCAGATTCTTAACCCACCGAGTGAGGCCAGGGATTGAACCTTCATTCTCATGGATACTAGTCAGATTCATTTCTGCTGAGCCACGATGGGAACTCCTCCTTCCAAATATTTATGAAGCACCCATCACATGCCAGGCACTGTTCTAGATGCCAATACAGCAATGAATCAAGGTAAGTCAGGAGTTCCTGTTGTGACGCAGTGGTGAAAAAATCTGACTAGGAACCATGAGGTTGCAGGTTCTATCCCTGGCCTTGGTCAGTGGGTTAAGGATCCGGCGTTGCCATGAGCTGTGGTCTAGGTCGCAGATGCAACTTGGATCCCACGTTGCTGTGGCTCTGGTGTAGGCTTGACAGCGACAGCTCCGATTGGACCCCTAGCCTAGGAATCTCCATATGCCAAGGGAGCGGCCCTAGAAAAGGCAAACACACACACACACACACACAAAAAGTAAGTCACGTCCTTCTTGTGTCTGAGTTTGTGAAATGTCAAACTCCCACAGTTGCAACAAGCAAACAGTGCAGAGAGTGATAGTGTTATTAACTGTTCCATCTTTTGTCTTCTCTACTCTAACTGGAAGGTAGTGGAGTAGCATCCGAGTCAATGAATGGAAAGGGCTGGTTTAGGTCAGCCCAGAACAGCAGGAAAGCCGCTTCCACCCTAAGGAAAGTTCATGTGATGGGACTCCAGGCAGTCCAGGGGTCCGTATTTGTTCAAAATTCCCTGTGTGATAATGATAGAAAGCAGAGGTTGGAATCTCAGGCTTATTATACTGCCTAAGCCTCAGTTTCTAGGTCTGGGATAATACTTCCTATCCAGAGACTTGTAAGAATTAAATGATACAACAAGACTTTCAATTTATTAATTTATGTGTTAATATTTTCCTTTGAGAATGCTTTTCACTTACGCATTTTTTTTGGTCTTTTGTCTTTTTGTTGTTGTTGTTGCTATTTTTTGGGCCGCTCCCGCGGCATATGGAGGTTCCCAGGCTAGGGGTTGAATCGGAGCTGTAGCCACCGGCCTACGCCAGAGCCACAGCAACGCGGGGTCCGAGCCGCGTCTGCAACCTACACCACAGCTCACGGCAACGCCGGATCGTTAACCCACTGAGCAAGGGCAGGGACCGAACCCTCAACCTCATGGTTCCTAGTCGGATTCGTTAACCACTGCGCCACGACGGGAACTCCCACTTACGCATTTTGAAGGACAGTAGATGATACAAGTCCTTCTCTTTATATACACATATATTTGTTTGTTAGCAGTGATGTCAGACACATACAGAACATTTCATGTTAAAGCAGCAGAATACATATTGAAAAAAGGAAATAAAGGAAATATAATGTAGAAAAACAATAGAAAAAAATCCACAATACTAGGGTCTAGTTTTTTGAAAAGTTAAAGAAAATTGACAATCTTTTTAGCTAAATTAAGAAAAAAGAGAAAGATCTGAATTTGAATTTTTTAAAAAAGAGAAAATAGGGAGTTCCCGTCATGGTGCAGTGGTTAACGAATCCGACTAGGAACTATGAGGTTGCGGGTTCGTTCCCTGGCGTTGCTCAGTGGGTTAAGGATCCGGCGTTGCCGTGAGCTGTGGTGTAGGTTGTAGACACACTCGGATCCCGCGTTGCTGTGGCTCTGGCGTAGGCCGGCGGCTACAGCTCTGATTAGACCCCTAGCCTGGGAACCTTCATATTGCTGCTGGAGTGGCCCATGAAAAGGCAAAAAGACAAAAAAAAAAGAAAAAATAGAAGATATTACAACTGTTGACACAGAAATATAAAGAATCCTAAGAGACTACTATCAACAATTATATGCCAACAAATTGGATTACCTGGAAGAAATGGATAAATTCCTAGAAACCTACAGCCTACCAAGACTGATACATGAAGAAAGAGAAAATGTATACAAATCAATAATGAGTTAAAGGGAGTTCTCGTAGTGGTGCAGCAGAAACAAATCTGACTAGGAACCATGAGGTTTCGGGTTTGATCCCTGGCCTCGCTCAGTGAGTTAAGGATCTGGCATTGCCGTGAGCTGTGGTGTAGGTTGCAGACATGGCTCTGATCCCAAGTTGCTGTGGCTGTGACATCGGTTGGCAGCTATAGCTCCGATTCAACCCCCAGCCTGGGAACTTCCATGTGGCCCTAAAGAGTGCAAAACAAAAACAAAAACAACAACAAAAAAGACTAAGAAGATTAAAGCAGTAATCAAAAAATCTCCCAATAAAGAAAAGCCCAGGGGGAGTTCCCATCATGGCTCAGCAGGAACAAATCTGACTAGGAACCATAACATTGTGGGTTGGATCCTGGCCTCACTCAGGGGGTTAAGGATCCAGCATTGCCATGAGCTGTGGTGTAGGTAGCAGAGGCAGCTTGGATCTGGCTTTGCTGTGGCTCTGGTGTAGGCTGGTGGCTACAGATCTGATTCAGCCCCTAGCCTGGGAACCTCCATATGCCATGGGTGCACTAAAAAGCAAAAAAAAAAAGCAAAAAAAAAAAGCAAAAAAAAAGCAAGAAAAAAGCTCAAGAACAAATGGCTTCACTGTTGAATTCTACAAAACAGTAAAAGAATTAATGCCAGTACTTGTAAAACACTTCCAGAAAACTGAAAAGGAGGAAACACTTCCAAACTTATTGTTCAAGGCTAGGATTACTCTGATACCAAAGCCAGATAAGGACACTACAAGAAAAGAAAATTATAGACCAATATCCGCTATGAACACAGATGCAAAAATCCACAACAAGGAGTTCCTGTCATGGCTCAGAGGTTAATGAACCTGACTAGCATCCATGAGGACACAGGTTCCATCCCTGGCCTTGCTCGGTGGGTTAGAGATCTGGTGTTGACATGAGCTGTGGTATAGGTCACAGATTTGGCTCAGATCCCACGTTGCTGTGACTGTGGCGCAGGCCAGCAGCTACAGCTCTGATTGGACCCCTAGCCTGGGAACCTCCATATGCTGTGGGTGTGGCCCTAAAAAGACAAAAAGACAAAAATAAATAAATAAATAATTTTAAAAATCCACAACAAAATGGCAAATGAAATTCAACAGCTTATTAAAAGGATCAAACACCATGATCAATCAGATGGGATTTATCCTTGGGGTGCAAGAATGGTTTAATACACCCAAATAATAAATGTAAGTCACGTTAACAGAACGATGGATTGAAGTATATAATCATTTCAGGTGTTCCCTGATGGACCTAGCAGTTAAGGATTTGGCATTATTATTGCTGTAACTTGGATTTGATTCCTGGCATGGGAACTTCCACATGGTAAGGGTTAAAAAAAAGGTATATAATCATTTCAATAAAAGCAGAAGCATTTGAAAAAATTCAATAGTTTTTCCATGACAAAAACACTCAATAAACAAGGTATAGAAGGAATGTACCTCACATAATAAAAGCCATATCTGACAAGCCTACAGTGGAAAAACTGAAAGCTTTTCCTCCACGATGAAGAACAAGACAAAGATGCCCACTGTTGTCATTTCTAGTTAGCATAGTACTGGATGTCCTAGCCAGAGCAATTAGGAAAAACAAAAAAATTGAAAATAAATAAATAACAAAAGTCATCCAAATGTAAAAGGAAGAAGTAAAATGTTTGTTCGCAGATGACATGATCTTATAAATAGAAATCCCTAAAGACTCCACCAAAAAACTGTTAGAACTAATAAACGAATTAAGTAAAGCTGCAAGGTAAAAACTCAGCATACAAAAATCAATTGTGTTCTATACAGTAACAACAAACTATCTGGAAAAAAAAGTTAAGAAAACAGTCCCCTTTACAGTAACATAAAAAAAAAAAAACTCAACAGTTAATTTAACCAAGGAGGTGAAAGACTTGTACAATGAAAGCTACAAAACATTAATGAAGGAAATTAGCGAGGACAAAAATAAATGGAAATGTCCCATGTTTATTGATTGAAAGACTTATTATTATTTTTAATTAATTAATTTATTTTTCCACTGTACAGCATGGGGGCCAAGATACACTTACCTGTATACATTTTTTTTCCACTCTTTGTTCTGTTGCAATATAAGTATCTAAACATAGTTCTCAACGCTACTTAGCAGGATCTCATTGTAAATCCATTCCAAATTGTATCTGATAACCCCAAGCTCTTAATCCCTCCCACTCCCTCCCTCTCCCCCGCCAGGGGGCCACAAGTCTATTCTCCAGGTCCATGATTTTCTTTTCTGTGGAAATGTTCATTTGTGCTGGATATTAGATTCCAGTTATAAGTGATATCATATGGAGTTTGTCTTTCTCTTTCTGACATTTCACTCAGTATGAGATTCTCTAGTTCCATCCATGTTGCTATAAATGGTATTATGTCATACTTTTTATGGCTGAGTAGTAGTCCATTGTATATATATACCACATCTTCCTAATCCAATCATCTGTCCATGGACATTTAGGTTGTTTCCATGTGAAAGACTTACTATTGATAAAATGTCCATATTGGAGTTCCCATTGTGACTCAGTAGTAATGAACCTGACTAACATCCATGAGGATGTGGGTTTGATCCCTGGCCTTGCTCAGTGGGTTAAAGATCTGGCATTGCCTTGAGCTGTGGTGTAAATCACAGACTTGGCTCAGATCTGGCATTGCTGTGGCTGTGGAGTAGGTAGGCAGCTACAGCTCTGATTTGACCCCTAGCCTGGGAACTTCCATTGCCTCAGGTGCAGCTCTAAAAAGACAAAACGGAAACAAAAAACCAAAATGTCCATACTACTGAACATGATGTACAGATTTAGTGCTGTTCCCCTCAAAATCCCAATGGTATTTTTAGCAGAAATATTTTGAAAAAATCTTAAAATTCAGTTGATGCACCAAAGAGTCAGAATAGCTAAAGTGATTTTGAGAAAGAATCCTGAAGACATTACACTTTCTGATTCCAAAGTATAGTACAAAGCTATAATAATTAAAACAGTATAGTACAGGAGTTCCTGTCATGGTGTAGCAGAAATAAATCCGACTAGGAACCATGAGGTTACTGGTTCGATCCCTGGCCTTGCTCAGTGGGTTAAGGATCTGGCGTTGCCATGAACTGTGGTGTAGGTTGAAGATGTGGCTAAGATCCTGCTTTGCTGTGGCTGTGGTGTAGGCTGGCAGCTATAGCTCCAATTATACCCCTAACCTGGGAACCTCCATATGCTGAAGGTGTGGCCTAAAGAACAAAACAAACAAACAAACAAAGTACAGTACTGGCATTAGGGCAGACATATAGACTGCAAAAAAAAGAAGCCAAAAAAAAAAAAAATCAACTGAAAATAGATGAAAGACTTCAACATAAGAGCTGAAACCATAAACTCCTAGAAGAAAACATAGAGGGGAAGCTTCCTGACTTTGGTCTTGGAAATGGCTTTTTTTTTTTTTTTTGTCTTTTCAGGGCCACATCCTTGGCATATGGCGGTTCCCAGGCTAGGGGTCCAATCAGAGCTGTAGCCGCTGGCCTACACCACAGCCATAGAAACTTGGGATCCGAGCCGAGTCTGCGACCTAAACCACAGCTCATGGCAATGCTGGTTCCTTGTCCCACTGAGCAAGGCCAGGGATCAAACCTGCAACCTCATGGTTCCTAGTCGGACTTGTTTCCGCTGCACCACAATGGGAACTCCTGGTCTTGGAAATGATTTCTCTTGGGTATGACATCAAAAGCTCAGGCAAAAAATTAGACACATGGGACTATATTCATGACTACATCATTAACGATTTCTGCACAGTAAAGGAAGCAATCAATAGAGTGAATAGGGAGAACATATTTGCAAACCACTTATCTGATAAAGGGTTAATATCCAACATATACAAGGAACTCATACAACTCTCATAAGCCAAAGAGCTAGCGAACAGCTGGGCAGCCCCTAAGTCCCATGATATATGAAGACCAGCTAAAGAGAAGGCTTTTTAGGAATTGCCTAGCAATTAGGAATCTGGCATTGTCATTGCTGTGCCTCGGGTTGTTGCTGTGGTGTGGCTTTGATCCCTGGCCCGGGAACTTCTGCACGCCACAGGTGCAGCCTCCCCCTGCCAAAAAAAAAAAAGAGAGAGAGAAGGCTCTTCAGAGAGTCTTCAATGAGTTGCCCTGGCCTGGAAGGGAAATATAAAGTTGCTTTGAATTATATCTTTCAATTTGAAAATGGCTGAGCTGTGAACCAGCGAATCTCTTGTCTTCAAAGCCTCAGTTTCTTTGTCTGAAAATAAGGATAATGCAACCCCCATGTATGTAGGAGCCAGTCTTGGGGGCAGAAGGGTGGGGTGGGGGGGGTGTCGCAGCAACTGCCTTTCACCTCTGCTTTCCAGAGCCTGGCCTCATAAGCTCCCAGTAGGCAGGTACTCTGTTGATTACCTCCACTTCAAAGATGAGGTGACTACTGGGTGCACTTAATATATACATCTCTCTTAGCAGGATGAGCAACACTGGGTGACAGAGACCACAGTGCATCCTTTTGTGTGTTGCCCAGCACAGACACTGGCACACTGTAATTATTTAGCAAACATTCGAATAGATTTGAAAAAAACAAGTATGACACAAAGAAAATATGAAATTTGGAACCGCCTGGCACTTACCAGTTTGAACAGTGAAGCCAAGTGCCCTACTCTCAAGGATGATAAAACTTGTCATTTTTAGTTTGGCTTCTAAGTATGACCATCCCCTGACAGTAACTTATTTTTGCTTCCATGAGTCAGAGAGCAAAAGGCACTGTCCTCTAGCCACCAGGGTAACCTTTAAACAAACGGCCCCATAATGAATAGTTTCAGTAAAGTAAGAGCTGTCGCATACCTTGTCATATTATGGTGAAACTCTCTAATTTGTTTAGTGCTTTGTATTAATAAGGTTCACATCTTAGCATTTCTAAAGAGTCTCTAAGAACGCTTGTTCCGATAGCCAGTGAAAAGCTCCATGTCATAGCCTGGGAGAGCAGTGTGACCTGAGGCAGGACTCAGAGGTGAGTCTGTGTCATGGAAAGGAACACTGATCAGTCATTTGCCTCATTGAGGGTCATCTGGAAAATGGGCTGAGGATTACATGGATATAGCGGCCACAGAAATGCTCTGTGACTACTAAGGCACATTTAAGATTGGACACTGGTTGGTTAGTTTTCCCATTTGGAGCCATGAATTCAAGACTAGAGAAGTCACAGGGACAGGACCCAGAAGTTGCTGGCATCATATCACACATCCACTAAATCAATCACATGTGAATTGCTGGCAGAAAATACCATTACACACACTCTCAGATATTCAGGATGACTTTCAAATAAGACACTACCCTCCTCCCCCAAATAAAAGGCATACTGGCCACCAAAACCCAAACAAAAATATGAGGCTTCCATGTTGAATTTCATCTCAGTAAACTTTTGAAATAAGTATCAGAGAACAGGTTTGAAAGAGGCAATACTAGGCCTCTAGAAAGAGGCCACAAGCAGCAAGTCATAGGGCATAACATTGGACAAAGCCAAGGATAAGGAGACAGTCTAAGGGAGACTCTCCCAGGTGTAGACTCAGCAAAGGGGAAAGCCCAGGTCATTCCAGTGAATAATCAACAGGAACCTGCTTTGAGCTTGAATCAACTAATAAATTCATATTTACTGAGTATTTACCATGTGCTCGGCACTTTTACACACATAGCTACTAACCCTCACACTTGTCCACCCCAGAAGGTGCCTTTGCCTGGTTTTTAAAAGATGAGGTAACTGAGTTTAGAGAGGTTGCAGGATAAGGATAAAGAGTCAGGAGCTGTCAGGGCTGCTCTTAACAGCCAGGTCCTTTGTACATTCTATTACTCAAAGATCAGGAGTGTGTCTTCTTCTTTCTTCTTCTTCTTTTTTTTTTCTTTTCTTTTCTTCTGCTTTTAGGGTCGCACCCAAGGCATATTGGAGGTTCCCAGGCTATGGGTTGAATCAGAGCTACAGCTGCCAGCTTATGCCATAGCCACAGCAACAACAGATCCAAGCCGCGTCTACAACCTATACCACAGCTCATGGCAACACCAGATGGTTTACCCACTGAGCGAGGCCAGGGATCAAACCCAAAACCTCATGGTTCTTAGTTGGATTCGTTTCCACTGTGTCACCATGGGAACTTCCAGGAGTGTGTCTTCTTATTATTTCTAACACTACTAATTTCCAGAAAGGATCTGAAGCATCTGTGGGATAGGGTTTCCAGGGGAGGGGAGGTAGAAAGACCTCATGGTTAAAGTCTCCTGTAGCCCAAGCTGCCTGGGTCAGACAGGGATACAAGAGGTACAGAGTAAGGACTCAAATCAATAGCATACTGACAGCTGGGCGAGGGTGGGGCTTGCACTAAGCACCTTCTGTGTGTCATTAGGAGGGAGATCCTTGGCCTGCTGACTGCCACTATGTAGGGGGGAAGGGTCTTACACTGCACCTACCATGTGCTCCAGGTGTTCTGGGACCTACTGCCTGGGGGTGTGGGGAGTGAGATGGTGGGGTGAGGCTCTCCTGAGCACTGACTATGTACCAGGAGCTCTGCATTTCTTGTCTTGCAACAACTGTGAATTGGGTATGATTATTCCTATTTTGCAACGAGGATATTAGTATGAAGAGGGGATGGCTGAGTTCACAGTTACAGGTGGAATTGAAAGCACAGGAGGGCTGGATCGCAGCTGGGTGCATAGGTTCCTTCTCCACTTCAGAGGGGAAACAGAAACCATCTCTCCCTGTCCTCCCCCTCAGAGAGACTTCAGTGAGACCCCCATCCAAAGCCTAGCCAGGCTAATTATATAGTAATAATAATAATAATAATAATAATAATAGTGATGGCGATTGCTTTTTATTGCATATTTACTATATACCAGGCACGTGATGGCATACTCTCAACTATTTCATAAACTTTATCTGGGATATTATCCACATTAGCCAAAGGGAGGCAGACGTCCAGAGCTCCCAGGAGCAGGAAGCCAGTAAGTGACAGAACCAGGCTGAGAATCCACTTGGCCTTGACTTTAAATTTCGTAACACTGGGACAGCTTCAGCAGGGAGGAGGGGCGCGTCTCACACGCAGAGGTGCGGCACGGGGACCTGCGGCCAGGAGTGGTCCTGAACCCGGCCGGCCGGCGGGGGGCACTGCAGGCCGCGCGCCGCTCGGGCCCGGTTTCCAGCTCCCCGGCGCCCAGGGGCCGCAGCGTCCACGTGCGCAGCTCTCGCCCCCATCACCCCCGGCCCCGCAAGAGGGAACATTCTTCCCGCTGGGATGCCAAGGAAGCCGATCCGGGGCCCCGGGTTGTCTGGGTGCAGGCCCGAGTCGGGCTCTCGGGCTCTACACCTGGATGCCCGCCCGCGCCCCACTTTTTGCGCACTCACACTTAAGCCTCCACTTGAGTTCGAAAAGGCTACAGGGACCGCGTATTCCGGAGTGGACGTGGCGTCCGGGCACCAGGCTCCGCCAAGATCTGGGGATTTAGACTTGATTGGCTCCAGGCGGAGGAGGGAAAACCCGACCTGATTCCCCGGCGTATTTGAATGTCCGGCTGCTGCTTCCCCTCCCCGCCCACGCGGTCACCTACCTCTCCTGCCCTGCGGATTCCACACCCCACCCAGGCATGTTTGGGGGCAGGCCACAGCCAGCAGGCGCTCTGGCTCTAGCCAGAACAGCTGTACGTGGGCATGGCCGTCCCCCAGGGAGGGGACCCCCACCTCAGATCAAGCCAGGTGGGGTCACGCTTTCCAAAGTTATTTCCAAGCGAGGCACCCACTGACCTTGACCTTCTCCACGGTCACCTGGGATACAGGCATTTAAGGTGGGCAGTTTAACGAGGTGATAACTAAGTGAAAATGGCCTGGTAGCCTCCCGAATTTGAGGCCCCAATTGAAGCTTTCTTTAGAAGGGGAATGTTATGAATAGGTTACTCTCAAGGAATTCTGCTAGAGTAATAACCCCTAAATGTTAATTGGTCATTTTGCCTGTTAAAAGACCCCTCCAAGTTCTAAGATGACAAGGGAAAGAATGTTTCAGAGATTTACAACTGGGAGGGAAATATATTACTTTGCATTAGGTTATACATTAGCATACTTGTTGAATTGAATTTTCCGCTTTTGCCTTTTAATATCTTTCCAATTCCCAACTAGTCTCTGGAAATTTAAAAAGGGGTGGTGGGGGGATTGGTGATGTGTATGCCACAGATGGAGATGGAAAAGCTGCCCGGAACATGTTGACATATAAAAAAAAAGTTAACATCCCCACACACTTTAAAACTATGATATTAGGAACTGCGTATAATGGTAAAAGTTACTCGTAGAACATCTGTTTCTTCCAACGGGAGGATATCTTTCTTGCCAAGAATTTATGAATTTTATATAGGAGCTCGATTCAGTTTGGGGAAGGAGGAAGGAAGCCAGCCAGAGCAGCCGCCTCCTTGGTCGGCAGTAGAGGGATACTCTGCTTCTGACTTGTAGCTGGTTCTTGAAGCTGCTGATGGGACAGAAGTTCCCCTTCAGAAGGACACGGCTGAGAATGAAAAAAATCGCAAAGAACCACCACCCATGGTTTAAAGTGCGTAGAACAGCACAAAGGAAGGTCAAGGCCATGGGACTTGAAGAACAAGACTCCCATTCACAGGAGGCCTAATCCTTTTTAAAGGAGAAAGGAGAATGTTTATTATTGGGATAAAACCCGCCTAACTCCTATCAGCTCATTGCAAATATTCCTTTCATTTTTACACAGGCCTGATAGGCAGTCTTCCATTCACCTCGAAAACTTCCGTCAATCCCTTCATCTTCGGTCAATTGTCTTTTGCTGTTGCTCAATTGAGCCTGTTGACTGGAAGGGTTATCTTTCAAAAACCACCTGAGGGATGCTCGGAAAAGTCGTCAGGGTGAATGGGACACTAAATGGATTAGCAGTTGAAATATTAATGAGTCTCTTGACTCCAGGCAGATTTATCTAAGTGGATTTCCAATGGTCTCCTCTTCTGCAAAGAACTTTCTGCTCAGGAGAAGGTCCAGCATGGACAAGATCATTTTGCATTTTCAAGCAAACCATTTTAGGTTCTTACTTACCCCTTTTGTTTGGAATGGGCTTTTTTTTTTTTTTTTTTCTTTTTTACTTGTAGGATTTCAGATGAAACATGGTGGGAGGAAATCAGATCCATTTAAGTATCAAGAATCTAAATCATGGTGTTGCCCACTGTGGCTTAATGGGATTGATGGCGTCTTGGGAGTGCTGGGACACAGGTTCAATTCCCAGCTTAGCACTGTGTGTTAAGGATCCTGGGTAGCCACAGCTGTGGCTTAGGTCACCACTATGGCTTGGATCTGACCCCTGGCCCGGCAACTGCACATGCCCCAGAGTAGCCAAAAAAAGGAAAAAAAAAAATCCAAATTTTTTTCTGTTTGACAGAAAGAGGAAAAAAATAACCATCAACATTAAGGGTTAAATAGATTTCTTCAAGTCAGTAAGTATTTATTAAGCACTTACTACAGGCCAGGCACTTTGTTAGCCATTGTTACTCCTCCTTTTATAGGGGAGCTAGACAATAAATGGATCCGGTATATGTTACACCTTAGGCAATGATAAGTGCTGGGAGGAAAAATCAAGCATGTTAACAGATTAAGAATACCAAGGACAGAGTGAGAGGGCTCTTTTAGTATGTTCAGGAAAGGCCGCTCCAAGGAATTGACATTTGATTGGTCCTTCTAGAACTTTCCCAATGCAAATATACCCTCAGACGCATAAACATAGATTTTTACCAAGTTGGCTCATACTACATGGGTGTTTCCTCCTCCAGTTAACTTTTAAATATTCTTTGTCGTGTAGAGAGTATATGACTTAGAGTTCCCTGGTGGCCTAGTCGTTAAGGACTCATCGTTGTCATTGCTGTGGCTCTATTAACTGCTGTCGCTTGGGTTCAATCCTTGGCCTGGAAACTTCCACATGCCAAAGGTATGGCCAAAAAAAAAAAAAAAGTATATGGCTCAAGAGCTTGGGACTGGATAGAATGAGGTTTAAGTTCCAACTTTACCACTCACTGATTTTGTGATTCTAGGCAGGTTCCCTAAGGTCTCTTTGCCTCAGATCCCTCAACCTTAAAATGAGAATAACAATGCCTGCCTCACAGGGGTATGGAGGCGACTAAATGAGAAAAATACATGTCAAATGCTGAGTATAGGAAAGGCATGTAGTAAATCTTAATAAAGTTTAGCCCTTATTTAGTATTTTTTACCAGATAATTTTTTCTTTTTTTTTATTATAGTTGATTTACAATGTTGTGTCAATTTCTGCTATACAGTATAATGACCCAGTCATACATATATATACGTTCCTTTTACTTTTTTTTTCTTTGTCTTTTTTAGGTACACCTGAGGCATATCGAGGTTCCCAGGTTAGGGGTCAAATCAGAGCTGTAGCTGCCGGCCTACACCATAGCCACAACAATGTGGGATCTGAGCTGCGTCTGCGACCTACACCACAGCTCATGGCAATGCAGGATCCTTAACTCACTGACTGAGGCCAGGGATCAAACCAGTGTTCTCATGGATGCTGGTCAGATTTGTTTCTGCTGAGCCACGATGGGAACTCCTGCATTCCTTTTCTTATATTATCTTCCATCATGGTCTATCCCAAGAGACTGGATATAGTTCCCTGTGCTATACACTAGGACCTTATTGCTTATTCATTCTGAATGTAATAGTTTGCATCTACTAACCCCAAACTCCCTATCCATCCCACTCCCTCCCCACTTCTTGGAAACCCTAAGTCTGTTCTCTATGTCTGTGAGTCTGCTTCTGTTTTGTAGATAGGTTCATTTATGTCATACTTTAGATTCCACATATAAGTGATATCATATGGTATTTGTCTTTTTTTTAGTTACTTCGCTTAGTATGAGAATCTCTAGTTGTGTTCATGTTGCTGCAAATGGCATTATTTCATTCGTTTTTATGGCTGAGTAGTATTCCATGGTATATATATGTAACCAGGAGTTCCCGTCGTGGCGCAGTGGTTAACAAATCCAACTAGGAACCATGAGGTTTCAGGTTTGATCCCTGGCCTTGCTCAGTGGGTTAAGGATCCGGCATTGCCATGAGCTGTGATGTAGGTTGGAGACGTGTCTTGGATCCCACATTGCTGTGGTTCTGGCATAGGCTGGCGGTGACAGCTCCGATTCGACCCCTAGCCTGGGAACCTCCATATGCCGCAGGTGTGGCCCAAGAAATGGCAAAAAGACAAAAAAAAAAAAAAATAGGTTGTTTCCATGTCTTCGCTATTGTGCATAGTGCTACTATGAACATATGGGTACTTGTATCTTTCCAAGTTATAGTTTTGTCTGGATATATGCCCAGGAGTGAGATTGCTGGATCATATGGTAATTCTATATTTAGTTTTCTGAGGGACCTCCATACTGTTTTTCATAGTGGTTGTACCAGTTTACATTCCCACCAACAGTGTAGGATGGCTCTCTTTTCTCCACACCATCTCCAGCATTTGTTATTTGTAGATTTATTAATGATAGCCATTCTGACTGGTGTGAGGTGGTACCTTGCTGTAGTTTTGATTTGCATTTATCTGATAATTAGTAATGTTGAGCTTTTTTTTTTTTTTGGCCATTTCTTGGGCTGCTCCGTGGCACATGGAGGTTCCCAGGCTAGGGGTCCAATCGGAGCTGTTGCTACCGGCCTACGCCAGAGCCGCAGCAACGTGGGATCCTTGCCGCCTCTGTGACCTACACCACGGCTCACCGCAATGCCGGATCTTTAACCCACTGAGTAAAGACAGGGATCGAACCCGCAACCTCATGGTTCCCAGTTGGATTTGTTAACCACTGCGCCACGATGGGAACTCCCTCATTTTTCGATTGAGTTGTTTCTTTTCTTCAATTGGATTGTTTTTTCGATTGGGTTTTTTTTTTATTGAGTTGTTTGTATATTTTTGTTTACCAGATCATTTTAATGGAGCATGGTAGAACTAGAATTTACTAGGAATGCTAGGATTTACTTAACCAAAACTGTACTATTGGGCAGAATCAGTTGTAAAGCTAACTCAGAATGAATGAGCTAAAGGAGAAAAATAAAACAATAGCAAAAGAAAACCCAAATGTAGAAAATGTGCCAAATTAACACATTTTTTAAGGAGCGATTCTTTCCTTCTGCCATTCCTGATGCTGAGTCACACTCACACATTAAAATCTGCCCATTGCAGCTGCAGCTCCAATTTGACCCCTAGCCTGGGAACCTGCATGTGCTGCGGGAGTGGCCGAAAAAGACAAAAAAATAAAAAATGAAAAATAAAAATAAAAATCTGTCCATTTACCACCTACACTTAGGTTTGGGGACCTCTGGGTCTTGGTTAGCTGTGCAGCTATGGCCTAATACAGGCTGAGGATAAGGGTCTGGAAAAGTCTTAGGCTAGAATGAGGTCCTGCAGCAACATAACTGTGGGAGACGTGGGGGCCTAGACTTCTTCGTGTGTGCGAGGGAAACTTGAGGTGCAGTGTTTCTGGAACTCCTCCCGGTCTGTCATTCCTTTGCTCCTTGAATACCAGCTGAACACCCAGACTGCTACGGGCTCTAAAGAAACTTCACCGCTTCAGAGATAGGTCCTAAAGGGCCTTCTGAGTCATTTGTCCATGCCCTGAGGCGCAGGCCCAGATCTATTTTAGGTTGAGATCCCGTTTAGGGGAAAAGGGATTATCTTCAGATGTTGGGAGCATTAGGAGAATGTTGGCAGGGCGTTTTGGAAGATGGCAGAGAGGGAGTGTTTCCCATGGGACGTGGCTGAGAATGTGGGCTCAAAGTACAACACTCCAGCGTGCCACTCCTTTCAGCTAACTTCCTCTTGGGCATTCTTCACTCAAGGGGGCCTCAGAGCCTGTGATCTTCAGCAGAAGATCCTCTCTTAGGCTAACCTCCAGTTGGCCCAACCATCAAAAGCGCTGCTACTCTATTCTAATATGTAAAGCGTTTGGGAATCAGTGAGTGAAATACACAGGAAGAAAAGCAATGGCTTATTTACTCTTGATGATTTTATGGAGGCTGTGGGGGAGTGACGGGGGCGGTAGTACCATGATGCAGAAACCGACGGCCTTTTCTTGAGTCATTTTCCAAACTGAAGCATAGAGGAGTGTGGTGTATTTTTAATGGAATGACAGATAAAATTACTTGTTTCTATTAGAAAGAAGGGTAGATGACATCAGTTTTGTCCATATAGCTAGCTTCCTGTGCACCAGAGTAACCCCCGTTTACTTTAAAAAACAAACACATTCCAAGGAAGTGAGGGACAGATAAACCCCCAGATGAAATTAGCTTTACTTTACCAGGGAGGTGTTGTGTTGGGGGAGAAAGAGCCTGAGCCTAGGAATCAGGTAGACCTGGCCTTCCATCACAGCTTTGTGACCTTGGGTAAGTCACTTGACTCCTCTGGGCCTTTGTCTTCTCTACTACAAAATGGGCAAATAACAAATCCCTAAACATCTAGCTAAGTTCTTGGCATACCATAGATACTTAGTGAATGTGAATACTTTCCATCTACCTCCAGCTCACTTGACCAGCAATTCCATGTTCCCATTGCCTTCATCCAAACCAGCAAGGGAGGTTTTCCTGTGGTCAATGACAAAACACAAAGGATGGAGAAACTGAAGAGTTAAAAACAAAACAAACAAACAAATAAACCACATGCCCTAAACCCACAACCTAAGAAATTGTTCCTCCTCACCCAGTTTCTATTCCAAGTTTTATGTGGCCAATCTGGCAATGTTGTCAAAGCAAACGTTAGTTAAAAAATTGTTTACCAAAGGACAGGTAGTTAAATATCATGTACAGCTGAGAATATTGTTATCGCAAACCTGAAATAATTTTTCTTAAACCTTTATTTATAAAGAAAGACATTGGACAGAAGTGTTCAAATATGTCCTGACGTGCACAGAGAAGTTTTTTTTTTTTCTTCCAGTTCATAACAAAATGCCATGCATTCTAATTAAGGAATTAATAAATGTAAACGTGTGTGTGTGTGTGTACTTATAGGTTATTTGTCAGTTGCTAAATAGATTACCTCAGTATTGTGGAGCCCAGGGAGACTCCATTCATAGAGAAACCCAGTTTATCTCACTTCTTTCATCAGTGCAAACATTCGGCCATACAGTTTTATCAAATTTTTAACAGGCAGTATTGATTGTATATCAGAACAAGAAGATGAAAATAAAAAACTCTAAACCTAGAAGAAGTCATGTGTTTCCAAATGCAAATTGAGATCTAAACATTAAACAATAGGATTCTTCTAATCCTTTTACAAAGGCACAAATTGCAAATCAGACGCCCATGCCAAAGTGGCTTTGCCTAACAAAGTCTTTAATGCAAAGAATCCTTTAGGCAAAGCCTTCTCTGTTTCTACAAGCTTTGGCACCAGGCACCAAAAAGAGCCTTGTGAAGTTAGTTATGCTCCCTAGCCCTAAAGTTAATTGTGCTTAAAAACAAAATCAGGTTGTTTCCTTGGTCCAGCTATTCAGTCTCCATTCTCTAGAAACCCAGGGTGCAGATTAAGCTCCATTTTGCTTGAATCATTCATTTCAACAGAAGTTTGTGATATTTTGTTGAATAAGCCCAGATCCTTCACGCTGAACCTGAATAACACGTTTTAACACGCTTTAACACGCACCTGATAAACAAGTTGGAGGTATCTAAAATAATAAGCAATCAAGAAAATTGTAGGGAAAAAATGGTTCATGTGGTTGTAGGTAATGTGGTTAATCTCTCAAAGAACCATCTGATAACCTTTCCAAGAGAGGTAAACAATTTTTACTAGGGTTAGGATGCTGATTTTCATTTAGCTTAAACCTTATATGTTTGGCAAAGCTATTGCATTAAAAAAAAAAAACACCTGTAGACCTGCATATGTATATGTTCTTATTCATTTTTGATTCCCTCACTCTTTGCACCGTTGCTGGTAAGGTAGGTCCTTGAACAAATTATATATGTTTAAATGAAATTGCATAGAAAGAGAAGGCAGAACAAAGCCACATTTATATGTTTACACTTTTAGGGAATGGTTCCAGTGTTCTCCAAAGAGGGGCACAGTGGTCAGTGAATAATACCTCTCTTAGCTGCTGAAATAATACTATAGAAACACAGTAGAGAACAATA
Source organism: Phacochoerus africanus (assembly GCF_016906955.1). Taxonomy (NCBI): domain Eukaryota; kingdom Metazoa; phylum Chordata; class Mammalia; order Artiodactyla; family Suidae; genus Phacochoerus; species Phacochoerus africanus. The sequence goes on from NC_062545.1 coordinate 250,578,294, forward strand.
AAATACTTTTCTGGACATCAGAGCACAACATTACATTGAATTTATTTATTTATTTACTTTTTGTCTTTTTGCCATTTCTTGGGCTGCACCTGCGGCATATGGAGGTTCCCAGGCTAGGGGTCGAATCGGAGCTGTTACCGCCAGCCTATGCCAGAGCCACAGCAACTTGGGATCTGAGCCACGTCTGCGACCTACAGATACACCTACACCAACGCCAGATCCTTAACCCACTGAGTGAGGCCAGGGATCGAACCCTTAACCTCATGGTTCCTAGTCCGATTCATTAACACTGAGCCATGACAGGAACTCCATACATTACATTGAATTTAGAACTTTCTTTTTAAAACCGTCTTTTGAATGGTTTCTTCATTGTTTTTTTTTTTTTTTCTCTTTTGCCTGGTTTCTTTAAAAAAAAAAAATCTATATTTTAGCTAATGTTCCCTTGGGTTCTCAGGATGGAACCATGAACTGTTGGCTTGTTAAGTGAGGCCTAAGCCCTAACTGGTGTTCAGAGCCCCACTTGGTGTGACCTTGGGCACAAGCAGCCTTTTGTCAGGGCCTCAGTTTTCTCCTTGAGTTAAAGGGTCTTGAAGACCCTTTCCTGCTCAGACAGCCTATGTAATTTTATAGCTTCAGTACTTGGAATCTGTTACTCATTCCTCCTTGCGGCAGTAACAAGGCCTCAGAGGCGGGGACATTTGTGAGTTCCATGCTTTGTTTTCTAGAGTCGGTTTTCTAGAACAGTTTAGACATGTTCAGAAGTCAGAAAATTATTGTCATCCAAGCAGCAAGGAGCGTCTCGAGCTTGAGGAGCAGTGAACTTGGAGAGGAATAGGTGACAGTTCTCATTCAGGCAGACCTGCCCACCCAAGGACCCTAAAATGGAAAGTGCCTTCTTTAAGCTTTTAAAGTACATTAAAAACAAAAACAAACTTCATAGTTCATAGTTCATCATATGTTCACATTATACTTAAATTTTTGCCCTTAAAAGTAGGCAGAATGTGTTATCCAAAGAGAAGAATAAAATATTCCCATTGCTCAAATTCCAGCTTTCTGAAGGCCAAGCACAGTGGTTACCTAAGCTGCTTCCAGTGGGTCACCAGACACCCATCTGCCTCCCCTAGTACACACCCGCCACCCCCAGCCAAATGAACAAATTTCTTGCCAGAATCAATGCAAAAAATCACCTAGCAAGAAAGAGTCCACTAAAAAGAAATGCCAGGATTTGGGGCTAAATATTCAATAAATGATTAATTTTATTCAATTAAATCCAGTAACTATGGGTATTTAAGAGCAAATAAGAAGAACCTCCAATGCCTTTCAAGAGCTCCTGTCTGTTGGGGGAGCAAGACCCATAAAATCCTATAATATATAAGGAGAATATTCACATATTTATAATACATGTATAACTTTTTGTCTTTTTAGGGCCACACCTGAGGCATATGGAAGTTCCAAGGCTAGGAGTAGAATTGGAGCTATAGCTGATGGCCTACACCACAGCCACAGCAACGTGGAATCTGAGTTGCATCTGCAACCTACACTACAGCTCTCAGCTGTACTAAATGGGGCCAGGGATGGAACCTACATCCTCATGGATACTAGTTGGGTTCCTTACCACTGAGCCATGATAGGAACTCCCAAGGATAAAATTGTAATGAAAGATCTTTATTGAGTGGGAGGAGAGAAGGCTGTTTGGGAGTTCCCTGGTGGCTCAGTGGGTTAAGGATCTGGCATTGTCACTGATGTGGCCCTGGTTACTGCTCTGTGTTGTGGGTTTGACCCCTGGCCCAGGAACTTCTGCATCCTATGGGCACTGCCAAAAACAACAACAACAACAAAAAGAGCTGGCTATGCAGGATTGTAAGACATATGTGCTATAGGAGGATGTGGGCCTTTCCAGAAGCAGCAGAGACCAACACCTGCCAGTAAAGTCTCAAAGGCTGAAACAAGCATAGTGTGTTGAGGAGTCTAGAGTAGTTTCGTATGGCTGATACACTTAGGGTGTGATTGGATACTTAAGGAGACAAGTAGCTGGGGATCACAGTTTAAATCTTTATACACTAGGCCCTAAGGACCCTGGGAAGGTAATGAGTAGGGGAGGGGCTTGACCAGATTTGTTTGACCAGGAGAGCTGTGTGTTGGGACAGAAACAGGTGCCTTTTCTCCACCCGAAACTAAAAGTACAGATCATATTTATGATATAGTGACCAGCTCAAGAAACTTCTGCTGGAAACTTTTCTGTCCCGTCTACCTTGACAGAGGAAGTAGCACATTAATTGGGAGACAGAAAGTCTGGGGCTTTTGACTCCTAAACAGGTTTACTGGAAGAACCTGGATGTTAGTAAATCCTTCTGCATTGGGGTGTATCCATTTTGCCTGTAGCCCTACCTGCCCAGCTGACTGAGGACAAAAGCATTAGAAAAGAAATGCTTTGAGTGTGTCAGCAAGAACGAGAAACAAAAGCAAAACATTAACCTGTGAAGGGAACCTCGGTTTCCTCATCTGTACAATGGAGGATGAGATAGGGAAATCCCACCCCTACCTTTTGTTGTGAGGATTCCTTGAGGTAATGGAGCGCGCAAGTGCTTCATAGACCTCACGGAATTGTGAAGAAGTAAGGGATGACTATACACCAGCAAAAAGTGACCAGGGGAGTTCTGCTGTGGCTCAGGGGGTTAAGAACCTGACATAGTCTCCATGAGGATGCATGTTCGATCCCTGGCCTCGCTCAGTGGGTTAAAGATTCCACGTGGTGTGGCGTAGGTCGTAGACTCGAATCTGGCAATGCTTTTGCCTGGGCATGGGCTGGCAGCTGCTGCTCTGAGTCAGCCCCTAGCCTGGGAACTTCCATATGCCACAGGGGCAGCCATAAAAAGAAAAAAAGAAAAAAAAAAAGTGACCTCAATCAGATATGTTTCTCTTCACTGAAAAAAAAAAATCCCTTCCGTTTGTCATGTCTTAGAGACTCTGCTTATGGTTTGCACCAATTCCCTTATCTTCTTGGCTTTCTGCAAGTGTATCTGGAGTTTCTTCAATTTCCCTGTATAGTGGTTTATCCATTTTAGCTTTTAGGAGAGTAAGGAGGTTGAGTGCCCGAGTGCATTGGCTCTGTGTCATAGGGATCTGGCCACCATTCAGTAACTTGTTGATCCAGTGCTAACAGTATAGATTCAGATATTATAGGTGAGGTAGGTGTTATAACCTCACTCAGCCTCTTGGCCTCAGACACCTTGGACTGGGGACATGTGTGATTAGTCCTAGTTGGCCCTACCTGACTTTAGATCATTATCAAATCTCTGCCTGCATCATCATCCATCTATTTATCTATCTCTCTGAAAAGAGCTACTTCTCCTTTCTTACTTCGTTTAATGATAACATGTAACTTAGACATGAAAAGAAACATAAAAGGATGGGCAAATGGCCCTCATACTCTGGGATCTTATGATAATTACTGTGTTGTATCAATGAAAAATGTTCTAGTGGATATGCTCAGAGGTCAAAGGGATTCTGGAAGTGTGAATTTGTTTCTTGTCCTTCTTATTAAATCGGACTTCTATGTATTTCCTCCTTTTCCTTTAAGAGCAAGTGGAGAAGGACATTTGGGAGAACGGGTTGCAAAATGCTGACTCATCTAGGGTGTTGAGAAGACTGTAGCGTTTGAAAAATTGATATTACAGCGCTGGCATCATGGAAAATAATTAAAAAGATAAACTCCCCATATACGTGTTTCCAGAGAAGCAGTTTGACATGTCTACCCCATGTGCTCCTCCCCCAAACTAAGTCACCCGGCTGTGGTAGCCGAGAGACCAGCCTGAAATATTTTCTGCATATAATCACACCAACATTTTAGCAGTTGCTTTCCTCTGTGTTTTGACTGTGACCAGGGCGTCGAACCCCTAGGTACTTCAGAAGGATTTAAGAATCGGTAGTTTTTTTTTAAGGAGATAGTGAGAAATTTACCCAAGATTTACTTTTTTTTTTTTTTTTTAAATCTTTTTAGGGCTGCACCTTCGGCGTATGGAGGGGTCCCAGGCTAGGGGTCAAATTGGAGCTATAGCTGGTGACCTACACCACAGCCACAGCAACGCCAGATCCGAGCTGCATCTGCGACCTACACCACAGCTCAGGGCAGCACTGGATCCTTAACCCACTGAGCCAGGCCAGGAATCGAACCTGCATCCTCATGGGTATTAGTCAGATTCGTTTCTGCTGAGCCACGACGGGAACACCAAGATTTACTTTTTTGTTTAAGGCTTCCAAAGGGTGTCTGTGCTCAACTTCATTTTAGTTTTACTCAATGTAAAAAAAAAAAAAATTTTTTTTATTTTGATTCAGCATTCTGACTGCAGCAGTAGTCTCTGTGCTTTCAGAGGTAAAACATTCCATGATATAGTCCACATTAGGTAGAGTTCTTGGTGGTTTGATATGAAATATTATGGAGTAAGTACTCTCTGCATGTGAACAGTGAATGATAGTTTCATAAACAACTTTTAGGAAGCAGACGGAGTGTCAGCTTAGTGCAATAAAAACATGTCACCATACAACAGTGTATAGAAGGTGCTAAGAAAAGATGAACTAAGATACATAAAATGTTAATACATAGTAACAAATAAAATGTTAAAATAATAAACACATAAAAAAGTTTATGTAGTTCTGGATGGTGTCTATGCGTTTTACAAGAGAGGGAGAAGGGTGAAGGTGGGGAGAAAGAAAGTAAGGACTACGAATTCACTTGTGAGTGTGGTATTGTGCTGAACAGAGCTTGCAAAGCCAGAATGCATAATAGAGCAGGTGGCTGCATAGGCTGCTAAATTTAGATATTCCTGTAGATCAAAATGCCACAGGTACTACCATGGCTTGTGTTAATATTTTCCTTGTGGACTTGCTTCCGTAGCATAAGAACTGCCTCACCTGGGCTTTCTTCTATGTAAAGAAATTCTACCTAAAAATTGTGACTCTCCAAATATGAAAATAACGCATCTTTCTAAAAATTGGAAGAACTTTTGAAAGGAAGAGGATTATTTGCCAACGACTCTGAGATAGTGCAGGTTCCCGTTTTAAGAAACCAAAACAAGGTTGGAGGAGTCAAACAGGTTCTTAGGTAGAAAGACTATTTTGCTAGCAAAGGCATTTCATTGGAAAAGAGAGAAAGCCTGCTGATGGGTAGGAAATACTGTTGTTAATCTTGTGTGTGTTTGTGTGTGTGTGTGCACGTGCGGCCGCATGCACGCACAAGTTAAAATCTAGGACATGTAGAATTAAATGTCATGAGGAAAATGTAATAAGCAGGCATCTCAATTATTAGGTACTCTTTATTATACAGTATAAATGGCTCTGTAACGCAATAATGACAGTACACAGAGAAGCTCACAACTGATAGGTACTAAAGTAAATAGTTTCACTACTTGTGCATGGTGAATAGTTTTGTCCTGTTATGTTTTTGGAAAATCTTCCTCATTTTAGATACTGAAGCTTACTTTCTCAGGTTAGAAAAAGCTAAGGCAAATGATGTTTGCCTATGACATTAGAAAAAAATTTGAGTACATTTAAAATATCTTGTTATTTTAAGAATGATGTTTCTTCTGCTTGAGATGATAGGCACTTATTAAATATGAAGATGGTAAAACAACCTTTCGATACACACTTTTCATACACAAACTGTGTGCCAGGAGGCTCTGTGTAAGAGTGACAACCACAATTTAATACAAAAAAAAAAAAGTTTTAGAACATAGGCTTTTTGTTTAAATAGCTCTAATTGCTCTTTTAAAAAATGAAGTCCAGGAGTTCCCGTCGTGGCGTAGTGGGAACAAATCTGACTAGGAACCATGAGGTTGTGAGTTCGATCCCTGGCCTTGCTCAGTGGGTTAAGGATCCAGCGTTGCTGTGAGCTGCGGTGTAGGTCGCAGACACAGCTCAGATCTGGCGTGGCTGTGGCTGTGGCTGTGGTGTAGGCCGGCAGCAACAGCTCTGACTGGACCCCTAGCCTGGGAACCTCCATATGCTGCGGGTGTGGCACTAAAAAGACAAAAAAAAAAACAAAAAAAAAAACTAAATGACTGTACCTGTACTCTTTTTAAAAAGTTTCTCCATTTGAAATAAACACTTATTTTAGAGTATCTGGAAACTAGAAAAACCAGAGTTAATATTTTGATGTTTCCTTCCAGTCTTTTCTCTCGAGTTTCAACCGCTTCTCTCTCCTTCAGTGTACACACACATTTGAACTTATACGGTTGGAATCATACTGTTTATAGTCTTATATGCTGCTTTTTCCACTTAACATACCATATGCATTTTTCCATGTCATTAAATATGCTTTGAATATGTTCTTGGCCACATAAAATTCCATCCTATTGATGCACCTGTTTTCTTTTAAGCTAAAGGCACATGCCACGTTTCCCAGTCATGCTGGACTCTTAAAAGCCAAGGAAAATTCTTTGTGTTGATCCACCATGAGCCTCTTAAGAATTTCTGTTTTTCGTTCCATTTATAAAATGTACCCACAGTGCAAACACACCTCTGAACACTAAATATAATGGATAGGTAATAAGCAGTCTAAAGAAAATGCCAGTCAGCTTCTGTCCACTTGACAATGTTAATTAGTCACCCACACCACCATTACAAATATATAGTGTCAACAAGTGTCACAAATGCTTTTTCCATTTAGTGACAGCCACAAATGAACTTCAGATTCTTGGGTAGACACTGAAGAAAAAAAAGTCAGTGCAGATTTAAGCTTTAATGATTTGAGAAATATGCGACCCACTTACAAGAACACCATGTAAAATGTACTGAAATGTGCATGGTTTTGTGGCTGAATCATTTTTGCTTCTTTTGTTTCAGTCTGCTGAAACAATGGGGTTGGTTATCTTCGGGGGACTGAGGAAGTTTTAAACATCTGCTAGAAACTGGTTCTGCCCTCTTAGGGCTATGACTGAAAGTAATCTCTTAGTCAGGCAAAGCACAAATGAGTCCTGCAATCCTCAGGAGGGCACTGTGGAACTACGTTCTTAGGGTTGTCCGCCTTGGGGAGGTTCTATTGTTACAGATTGTCCCCAAGTGCAAAGCCAGGTCTCCGAAGAAGAGACATATATTTTCATTTAATTTTAAAGACAAACCATAAAGATCTTTCAAAATGAGACTGAAGTGAGTATGCTTATTTTATGACTACCCTCCTATTAAAACTACACAAATTGAGGAATGACTGGGCTGCCTCTACCTGAAGTTCAGTCAGGTACGGAAACTGCTTTTCTGCACTTTTTAATGTACATTTAAGAGAGGAACCTCCACTAGGTCGGTTTAATTCTATGATCTAAATGCGCAGAGCTTTCAACCCGACAACATTATAGCACTTGTTGTACAGCTAAGTAGTCTTTAAAAAAGTCTTCTTTTAGTCAGTTGCTGGCTTTTTTTTTTTGATGTGCTTTTCACATGCTGACCCACTGAGTTTAAATTTTGGTTACATGTGCTTTTCCAGGAGCAAAACCAACAAAACGTAAACAACGTTCAGATAAAATATTATAGGTTTATTTAAAACTTAATTCTCACCTTGAGTATGCAAAATACAAACTCCACAAAATGTTCATTTTTTTTACTTTGTAGTTTACAAATATACAAAATAGAAGTTTGCTTAAATTTATATTACATATTTATTAAGGCAAGGAACTATATAGAAAAACACATTTGTTCTGCTTAAGGCATACTTGGGAATAAACCATTGTACAAATTATTGCACATCTGAAACCACAGTGCATAACAGACTGTCTGCATAAAAAGGTTAAAGTAAACCAGGTGTATTTACCTGACTTAGGTCATAAATGTAGATCGGAAGACAAAAATAGATTTTCCTTGTCAAAGTATGCAGCAGTTTGAGAACTTTGGCCTCAATTGGTACCTTTAGAACCAAGACTCACCAAGCACCATCGTTTAGGCTATTAAAACACATTTTCTGTACCTGAATTTCTTCCTCTTCTTCTAAGATTGCAATAATGGCTTTTAGAAGGCAAAGAGAATACAAGGTGATCTTTTTGCTTATGTTGCATCGAAACACAATTCAAGGGATTCTGGTCTTCCCTCCCCCCAACTCATGGATCTAATTTATACCCTGATATCCACAACTTCCAGTAACCCCGTTGATGTTTTCGTATAAGTCCAGGAATATATGTTCAAGTTGGATTTAGAATTGGAATGATAGAAGATCCAGTTACAGACCCCATCTGTTCTTTAATTTGTCTTTTGGTTTCCTCATGTTTCCTGATTATCCATTCACAAGTTGACTTGTTGGGAACTTGACCATGATTGTAGTGCTTTCCAGCTGGGTTCCTCCCCTCACCAGGGAGACAGTGTGAAAGGTTAAAAAAAAAAAAATACTGAATTCTCTCTTGGCAGTGTGGGTCATATCCACTGTTTTGGGCTTTAAAAGTGCCTCTTCATGTGTAAGGCAAGGTGGTCCGACCTCGAAAATGCCCGGTCGCACTTCTGGCACTGGAAGGGGCGGTGCCCAGTATGTTTGCGGTAGTGCCTGGTCAGTTCATCTGAGCGGGCAAATTTCCACCCACAGCCATCCCAGTCACAGTGGTAAGGTTTCTCACCTGGAAAAGGAAAATAAAACCAGTGGAAGTCATTGCTGAACAACAAATAATTGGCCATTTTAAAAGCCAAATATTAAACCAGCTCCCCATGTACCCCACTCTGAAATGATGGAGGAACAACTTTGTACCTCTTAAGGCTGTATTAAATTTCAGATCCTAAATAATACATTATCCATCTGAAGTATTCTTTTTTTGCTCTTTTTTAGGGGAAGCTAGTTAAACCTATTTCTGTTGGACTAAGGTTTTTCAGTTTTTTGAGCTAAGACATCACAGAGGAAATGAATTTAGAAATTATGGCTGCTAATACATGTCTCCTAGCTCAAACCAAACCACTACCAATTGATTGTAAGTGACAGGAGGCTACTTTTCCTGTCTGTACCAACATTTCTGTTATTTTTACGAATGCTATATCTTAGTAACCTTATGTTCCCGCTTGCACCCACCAATTCTCTGCAATGACAATCTTAAACCAGAATCTCAACAATCCTAACCAAGAAGTCCTTGAGATTTAACTAAAACCTAATTGTCAAGACTAGAAAGGAGGAGAAGTGAATCTAAGAGAACAACCAATGAAAATAGTTTGGAAAATAAAAAACTGATTAAAGCAAAAGTGTAATTTCTTGATTACAAGGGCAATGCTTTGCTCAAGCTAGAAGAGGCCCACATGCAGCCTGGAGTCTCTCTGCCTTTCAAAGGCCTAACAAAACTGCACATTCAAGCACTGATACCATCCACCCAGCAAAAGGCTTCTGGGCAAAATAGTAGGCGCCAGTTTGCTGTTCTCTCCTGTGATCCAGGAGATGGAGAAGATAGACTGTGCCCCACATCCCAAGAGGCCCCAAGGAGTCTCCATAGTTAGCTCATGAGGCTGGACACCAACCCCCTGCCCCCTTCCCCCCCCCCCCCAGCTTCTATCCTCCTACCTGTGTGGGTTCGCAGGTGTGCCTTGAGATGAGAACTCTTCGTGTAGGTTTTGCCGCAGCCCGCGTAATCACAAGTGTGAGTGGCCGTCCTTTTCCGGGGCCACGACCTTCTCCCCCTCTTTGGCTTCGGCTCCTCTGGCATGCAGGAACCAGGTGGCATGAGCTCTAGGGGTGAAGAAGGTGGGGTCAACACCATTCCGTGGGCCCCGGAGGGCCGGCAGATGCAGGGCTCCCCAGCCCCAACTACGAATCCCCGGGACTGACCTTGGTAATGGAGCGGTGGGACCTGCGGCTGCAGCTGATCCGGCAGGAAGGGTGGGTAGTTTGGCCCATGGTGGGGATGGAAGCCCGGGGGGAGCGGCAGGGCAGGATGACAGTCCCTGCTGCTTAGCAGTTCCTCCGCACCCAGGGTTGGGGTAGTCCTGCTGGGGAGCTGCCGCCCCAGGGGAAAGTCGTGGGCAGGCGGCCGGTGGCCATTGCTGAGAGGGGGTCCAGTGCCCAAGTGGGCCTCTAAGGGCCGGCCGACGGTGCACGAGGAGACAGCCTCCTGCTTGATCTTGGGGCACATGCGCGGCGGGCCACCGCTGTAGGGCGCCACCACCACCGGGTGGCTCCCATCTGGGCTGCCTTTGCTAACACTGATGACCGACGGGCTGCCGTACTCGCTGCCGGGGGCACTCAGCGACGCCTTCAACACAAACTTGCCCATCAGCCCGCCACCTGGCGGCTGCGACTGCTGCGGCGGAATGTACACTGGGTCCAATTCAGGCCGCAGGAGTTCGGCCACGAAGCCGCCCGAGGGGCTCACATCGTTGATGTCTGCCAGGTTGAAGGGAGCTGTCGGGGGAGGTGCAGACTCCCGGCCATAGAGGAGGCTGCCTCCAGTGCTGCCCGGTGCCACGCCCGGGTCGCCCCCAGCCCGGATCGGATAGCTGAAGCTGCAGGTGGAGGGCGCACTGGCGGGACCGCTGCTCGATGGGGAGGACGAGGATGAGGCTGAAGCCGACGAGGACACGGTGGCGGCCACTGACTCCTGATGGGACAGTGAGTTGGAGAGGATAAAGTCCAGGTCCAGGAGATCATTGAACTCCTCCGTCTCCCTCCGGGGTAGAAGAGCCGGGTTGCTACTGCCGCAAGCCGCGCCGACTCCGCCACTCTCCAGGTCGGTGGCCACGGTCGCCGCCGCCAGGTCGTAGGGGCGGCCGGGAAGCACCGGGGGAAGTCTTTGCTTCATGTGGGAGAGCTCCTCCCGCCAGCGCTGCCGGGACAGGACAAGAGATACCGTCAGTGCCGTCCCTAACTGCCGCCCGAAGTAGTGGTGGGCTGGCCGCGCCTACACCGCCTAGACGTGGGGACCTGGCCGGCAGGAAGCGCCTGGGAACTAAGAGTGCCAGCGTCGAAATCATGGCTGGGTCTGAAGAGAAACGGTGCGTGTATATGGAGGATGTTATGTTGTGTCTGCCCCATGGATTGTGAGCGCGCGCCGCGGCTCGCCAGCCTGGGTCCCTCCCCCGCCAGATCCAGGGGACGCTCCTGCCGCCCCAAGAATCAGGACACCGAAGCCCTCTCGGTGCGCCCTCGCCACGGGGACGCCTACGCGCCAAGCTCACTCCCGCCCAGCCAGTGTCTGGGGACACAGACACCTCCCGCCCGGTAGCTCGCGCGCCCGCCCTGCCGCTTGCGTGCTCCGGGACGTGTGCGGGCCCGGTGTGCGCCCCCGGCCGCTCCACACCGTCCGGACCACACGCAAGTACAGCTGAGCCAAGAGCGCGGAAGCCATCCTGGGAAGGCTGCGGAGCCCGTGCGGTGGCTACCCCCTCCCCTCGTCCGGAGGGGTTCTGGGTGACCCCGGGGCTCCGCCCGTCCCCACCCCACCCACAGAAGCCCACTAGAGGTCCCCGACGGCCCGTGACAACACTCACGTTATTCGGGGCACCTGCTGGACGCAGTGTCTTCTCCCTTCCCGCCGGGCCGGACGCGAACGTGGAGAAGGACGGGAGCAGTGCGTCGCTGACAGCCATGTCAGACTCGCCAGGTGGCTGCCTGAGGGCCGGGTGGGGAGCACAGAGACTTGAGTCAGGGTCCACTCTTGACGGCCGCTCTGGCGGGTCCCACCGTTCCTCACTCTTCCCTACGCCCCCACCCCCACGCCGCACTTACCTCATTAATGTGGGGCCTCAGAAGGTCCTCCGGAGTCCGAAGCAGCGGGGGTACCCGAACCCCAGTCAACGAAGAGGGGGAAAAGACTTAGAAACGAAGCCAAAACCCAAAACCCCAAATTGCCGGAGATCCTTCTTCTTTGGATTAAATATAAAAGAGATGCCTTTAAAAAAAGTTCCTTTGTATACAAAAGTTCTTAGAAAAGTTGTAAACTCGTAAAAATAGACAATCAGCAAGGCAAGTAAGTAGGTCCGGTGGCCGGGCTGTGCTCTCTTCGACTCAGCAGTGTCCCCCACCGCTGTCGCGGTCGCCGCGGCTATGGCCTTGGGTGCTGGGGCTGTGGCCGGGGTGGCGGGCGGGCGGCGCCGCCAGGTGAGACTGGCTGCGGTGGCGCTGATCTGCGGACTGGGCGGCGGCGCAGGGCGCGGAGTCCGGGGGGTTGCGCGGGGCGCGCGCGGCCATGGGCGCTGGCCGCGGGCAGGTGGGTGGGTGGGGGGCCGGAGGGGCGGGGAGGGGCACTTGGCGGCTCCCGGTGCCGCCGCCGCCCGCCACCGCCTCTGCTCCCCGCGCGCCCGCAGCCGCGCTCGCTGTCTCGGCCGGGGAACTGCCGGCGGCCGCCGCGCGCTCCTTACTTATAACTTCTTGGCTCCCGCCCTCCCCCCGCCTCCTACCCGCTGTGCGCAGGGGCCCGCCGCCAGGCCCCGCCCCCTCCCTTTCTTCTCCCCTCCCTTGCGCGGCCCCCCCGCGCGTTGCCATAGCAGCTAAATAAACAAACTTGGCGCACGTGGGGGCGGGGAGGAAGGAGGGGCGCGGGCGGGGCACGGCGGGCTGTGACGCCAGCCCAGCAGCTGGCGGGCAGGAGCCGCGCTGACGCCGGCGGCGGTGGCGCAGTGGCTCAGGCGCTGGGTATACCGGGCGCAGGTCCGGTTGCCGCGCGACCAGGACAGTCGGCGTCGCCACGGGCAGCTCCTCAGGTTCGAAGCCTGCGGCCGAGAGGCTGCTGGGGGCGAAGGGGGACGGTAACACGCCACTACCACAGCCCGGGTGAGCGCTCGCCGCGCACTCTGCGCCCTAGAGAAGAGCGCGATTATCCGCCTGACTCATCCAGAGCTCGTACCTCTCTTACGCACGCAGGAGCCCGGCTCTAGTCCCTGAGTGCCATTGCGGGCCCTTGGCCTGGCGTCGCACGGCTCTTCGCTGGCACTTTTGCCGGGTCGCGGGTAGGGGGTCGAGATGGATGCCCAGGACGGCAAGGCGAACACTGGGAGCCTGAGAAGGCCGGAGGGGTGTTCTGCCTGGAAAGGGCTGAAAAAGACCAGAATGGGAAATGGAGCTACGGTTTTGATATTCTTGCAGGAGAGAGGAAGGGACGGGAAAGGCTCAAAATTCACTTCGTGAGGTGGGGGAGGGAAGAGGGGCGTGAGGCGCGGAGATACCTTCAACCAGGAATCAAAGCATTTTGCAAGCCACGCACTGTCCTTTCCATTTTATGGATGAGAAAACTGAGTCATAAAGAGGTGAAGTGGCGAGGTAAAGGTCAACCGGCAACTCGCTCCCTTGGCTCGAGCGGTCAAACCCACCAAAAGGGACTTGGCTGGAAAGTGGCCCCATGCCAGAAAGTGGAGCGATGCATTGGGACCCCGGTTCCTGATAAGGTCACACGGAGCCCGCGGCGGCTGTCACTGCCCACCGGGAAGAGAAGAGGAAACTGCGATCGTTATTTCAGTCTTATAACTCTGCCTCCCCACCCCCCTCCCCCTTAGTTTGTGATCAGTACTTTTCCAGCCGGGAAATGTTTTCGCTCTCATTTTCTCTGCAAGCAGTGCTTTTTTAAAAAAAAAAACGTGAGTGTGGTGTTAGGTATCGCTTTCTAAACGTAGGCTTGCGAGGTGTTTTTGTTTGGATTCAGGCGCACACAGGCCTCCGCCCTACCCCCCTCTCCGCGGAGCGCTCTTGAAGGTTAATGCAGTGGGTCCTGGCCGCTGGGAAAAGGGTCGAAGCCCTAGCACTGAGCAGAGTGTGGGCTCACCCCTCACTGAGATCCAGTTACCTCGTACTTTTAAGTCGTGGTCACCTGTTTGAGTCCTGCGACCTATTAGGTTTCCTCAGAATATTTCTTATCCCTGATTTTTCCGCTCCTTGTCAACCACAGAAGCATTCTTGGAATGTATCTCGCCCCGACGAATCCATTCGGCCCTCTCTGCCAATTGTAGGAATCCCTCTCGGTCCGGAAGGTTGGAAGCCCTTGAGGATGACTTCCATCCTCCAGCCCCGCTTTGGCCAATGGCTGAGAGGGGCTGCAGCTGAAGAAAGGGCATCCTTTGGCAGGGAAACCCGACCCGACCCTCCTCCTTTGGTCTGGAGGGTTTCAATCCCACCCCCATAGGAGCCAGCCAGTTACTTTTTAACTCTGAAAATATTGCGCTTTTCAAAAGGAGGAACCAAGAAAGGAAGATACTCGTCACCTCCTTTCCATATTCCTTTCATTGCAGTGGCAAAATATGGGGCGGGGGGCGGGGGGGGGGAGTACTAGGATTGAGTATCACATGGGAAAGTTAAACACTTTTCCATCAAGGCCGAGGTTCCTAAACGCCCGTGACCTTGGATGAGCCTTTGATTGGCAGCCATCACCCTCAGGATGTAGATGGGTAAGTCAGGACTTGGAATTCCCCAAATTCCCAATTTAGGTAACCAGTGCATGAGGATTTTTCTGCTTTTCTCTTATTTATCTAAGGCAGTAGCCCTCCCCCTTCAACAAAAGTAACCACCACAATGAAAAAACAATATTACACAAATGAACTGGAAAGCCAGTATTATTATGTCATATAATCAAGACAAGATTCTGAAACTCAATTTAAAAGATGAACTTGTAATTTCCAAATAGCCTTCTCGAAGAGGAAAGCCAGTGCCTCTTTGTGGCAGGCAACTTTCTGGTTATTCCTCTGATTGCATCATAAAGGGAGATCTCTATATTTGTTCCAGATTTCTAAAAGAGGTAAGGAACTTCAAGTTCACAAATCATCTCCTTTCAAGGCAGGTGCTTGGTATGACACCAGGGTTATGACCCTCCCTCTCCTCTTCAGAACAGGTAGATCCAGAAGAGTTAAATCCCTGCCCTATATAATTTATAAACATGAAGCTGAGTAAACGTTTGATGACTAAATTGCACTCTAAAATAATAATGGAAGACACCCTGTAAAGAAGAATTAAATACTTACACTGGTGACTTTATTTCAGCAAACTCATATTACAAGTTTTGTGGTATGGAAGTTAATTATTAATGTCCTTGGAGTTATAAAATAATTTTTTTTTCCAGCACAAACTGCATTAGTTGGCAGTGATGGAAACCATTAATGCTAAGGGATTAATGTGGAGCTGTGGAGGAGTGTGATAGATTAAAAAAGGCTGCATAAATGTTTTAAGTGAGGGACTCTGCACCCAGGACTAGGCTCTGGACACCTGGCAGCACCCTGGCCTGGTATCTGTCCATCAGTGCCACGGGAGGGACTCAGGCAAAGATGCTCTTTCAGAAGGTGAAAGCAAGAGATGCTTTTCAGTATCCAAATTGTGTTGAAATGAAATCCATGTGGAGAAATAACTGGAAGAGGGTCTTGTAACTTTCTCAAGGTGGCAGAGCTTTTCTCAGCCTCTGAGTGACTCCCATGCCCTGGTAAACTCCAGCCTTTTTCCCCTCAGTTCTTGTGCAGAGGTTAAGAAAGTGGGCTATAAAACTAGATTTCCTGGCTCTGCTGCTTTCTAGCTGGGCAAGTTCCTTGACCTCAGTTTGCCTGTTTCTTCTTCTACAAAATGGGGATATTAATAGTATCTACTAATTATAAATGGGATCATCCAAATATAGTATTCAGTGAAGGACATGATGCTCAATGCACATGTGTATTATTACCACCAGTATGTTCCAGGGTAACTTTGGCCTCATGAGGTCAGGAGCTATTGTTTTGTTCACTGCCATATCCCTCAGTTCTAGTACAGTGCTTGTCTAGCAACTAACTGATAATACTCTATACATGTTTGTTGAATGAATAACTGATGGACTTTTCCTTTGTCAGCTGTTCATTAACAGGAAGCCTGTCTTTCTTTTTAGCTCTCACTTGTAGAATGATTAATCCTCTTTTTGGTCAAGAACATCAATCCTCTCAGATTCTTGCCATAATTTTCCCCACATTATTTCATCACCCTTCCCACTTTCCAAGCTAAAAGACCTAGATTTCCCTCAACCCCTGCCTCATTTTCTTTGACCTGGGCATCTAGGCATCCTCAGAGTTCAACTATTTCTTTCTTTCTTTTTCTTTTTTTGTCTTTTTGCCATTTTCTTGGGCAGCTCCGGTGGCATATGGAGGTTCCCAGGCTAGGGGTCGAATCAGAGCTGTAGCCACCGGCCTACACCAGAGCCACAGCAACGCAGGATCCGAGCCACATCTGCGACCTACACCACAGCTCACGGCAACACCAGATCCTCAAACCACTGAGCAAGGCCAGGGATTGAACGCACAACCTCATGGTTCCTAGTCAGATTCGTTAACCACTGAGCCATGACGGGAACTCCCAGAGTTCAACTATTTCTATTCCTAAATATCTCCGTTCTTTTCCCTACTATCAAGTTGGGCTGCTTAGGTTCAAGCCCTCATTTGTCACTTGTTAATTATTGTTGTAAGCCTCCAAACTGTTCTCCTCCTCTGTCTCCCCCATCATCTCCCTGGAACTTCCCTGCTAGATCTATTTCATTTTTTTCGCAAATCACCACTGGTTCCAGTTCTGCCTACCTCGCCTCCATCAGCTCCCCTTGGCATAAAGGAGCAAGACCAAACTTCTTAAGCCCGTGTACCAAACTCTTCTTACTCTGGCCCTAGACCGATTAGCAGGGTCATCCGAGACCGACCCCACCCTCTCTCACCTTTAACAGGATGTTCTTTCAAGTCTCTGAATACACAATGTGTATTCCCCCCGCCCCCCTAGCCCCAGTCTGAAATGCTGAAATGCCTTTTCCCCCTTCGGGGCTCTCCTGGGCTTCAAACTCCAGAGACCCTCTTAATTGTATTTTGGTCATTTAGTCCCTGTTTAGATTCATCCTCTTTTCTCTGAGCTCTAATAAAGCCACGTGACTGCTCTGCTATGCCATTTACCCAGCGACCTCAGTTATCTGGTTACTTGTTTGGGGCTCCTGTTCCGTGGGGCATCTTCAGGACAGATGCCCAGTGAGCATGCAGTGTAGCATGAAGGGAGCCAGCAGAGCTGACTTGGTAAAAGGATTCTTCTGGCAGCCTTGACCTGAGCCCTGCCCTGATCTTGTCAATAACTGTCTGTCTCTGGTGGAGAGTTCATTGGTTTGGCCTTCTGCTTTCTAATCCCTTCTCTTCCCCCACCCACTTCTATGAAAACTTCTATGAAGGAGACAGAAAATAAAGTCCTTCATAATTCAGTCCTCTCAAAATCGTTGAGCCCAGGCCAAGGCATTGTAAGGAAACAAACTAGAAAACACAAACAAAAATAACCGAAAACCAAGCCAAAAACAAATGGAGAAAGCGTCCACTCTTTTCCAGAGCCAAATCCATTGCCTTTCAAAACCCAAACATTTGGTTTTGAAGTTTTTGGAGCAGAAAATGAGTCACAGACGTTTAAAAATCAATTCTCAGAAATTTAATTAAAATCTTTTTCATGAACCTTTTAGGATTGAACACTTAAGCTACATTCTTAGCCCCCACATGTGAGAACCAATACATTCTTTAAACTATTTAAAAAGAAATTCTAATTATAAATCTTAGCCTTTTTTTAAACTACATCTTTTCCTACTTCAGATCGTTACGATAGATGCTGGCTTTCTCTTTGTTACTGATAGGTAAAAACCAAAAGCTCATTATTAGACAGTGTTGATTAACTCCACCCCTAAGAATGAATGGTTTTCAATGTTGCATGGAAACCAAAGACTTGCATCTGGAGAAAGTGTTAAATAACATGAATTCCAATTAGAATATAAGGTGTTAACATCCATCCTTGTAGTTCACATACTATTCATAAATCACTTACTCAAGAAGAGTCCTCAAATACAGATATTTAAAGTCTCTGGGATTAGATTGTTCTAGTCCTTTATTTAAAAGTCGCCATTTCAGTTTCCCTCTCTACAATATCATGTGTACAACTTTGATTCTCTGATTTTCTAACAATTCACTACCAGCTAGATATTTTAACTACTGAACAACCTCAGATACTTGCCAGTGTCTTCCTGTTTTTTTTTTTTACCAAATTTTAAGCATGAGTATATACAAAATTCATATAAATCTGTGTTTTGATAAAGGTATAAAATATCAAAGTATTTTCAATCATGAAACCATTGCATGTAATAATAATAAGGAAAAATTAAATATAGTGAATATTTTAGTTGTCCCCAAAGTCCTCTCCTGACTTATGAAAATAGAAAATATTCTCCATATTTATATATCCATAAAACTTAAACCTATATATATGAAACTATATATAAAACTATTAAATATGCATAAAACTATTAAAACAATGTGAAATATAAAATAAGTTGGTTCAAATATTCTAATTGTGCAACTTAATTTGATTGTTACAGCTCATTACCTTCATATTTTTATTTGTATTTACAATAATAACTACAAGTTAATGACCTTGAAGCCATTTCAAAAAACATTGGTCTTTTCAAAGCCTTGTCATTAGAAATTGACCAAAAACAAAAGGACAAACAATATTGATAATATTTTCTTTATCAATGGTGTACTAAATCAAGGTTTTATTGAATTTTACCTCTTGAAAACTGACAAAATGTTAAATGGTTATACAAAATTTTCATTTTCAGAAAAAAGAACCAAGAAATAAATTTGAATATCTCTTCCAAAAAAAAAAAAAGAAAGAAAGAAAGAAAGAAATTCTACACCTAATGGGATTATCTTAAAGACTTGCTTTATCTTAAAGCAGTATGTTAAATTATGCTTTTTAACGTCCTCCTGCTTGTTCTGAGATATTAAGAGGCTACAAACAAACAAAACCCCAAATCTCTTTTTAGGTTGTTTATTTTTAAATGTCAGTACAGAATAATACCTTTTAAGATACATAGTAGTAATATTTCTCTTAACAAACTAAGGTCTAACATCTTTATTTTCTATGGTTGTTTCTAAGGTCACATGAAGAATACCCTGGTACTATATGCTTTTGAAAATCTAGTATTTAAAGTAAATAAACCAACAAAGAAGGCAAATCAGCAGAAATGTGTTGCAGGAATTTTCTCCTTGAATTCATTCACCAAATTTTCCCGGCCTGGTAAACTTTTTTCCCAGGGAGAATTAGCATTGGAAAGAGAAGACATTATTTTACTCTTGAAGATTCTGTCTCCTTAATTTAAAATCTTCTGTGTGCTGTATGGCAATTGTATATCAGTAAAACTGGTAGGAGTAGTTCTTGCCGTGGCACAGCTGGTTAAGGATCCATGTTGTCTCTGCTGCTGCTCAGGTCACTGCTGAGGTGAGGGTTCGACCACCAGCCCAGCATAGTGGGTTAAGGATCTGGTGTTGCCACAGTTGTGGTGCAGGTCACAGCTACAACTCGGATTTGATCCCTGACCACAGGAACTTTCATATGCCAAGGGTACTGCCGTAAAAAAACTAGAAGAAAAAAAAATCTCTGTGCCTCAGATTCTTCCACCAGTACAACGTCACCCTTCTGAGGAATACATGGTTCCTTGGTTTAAATCAGAATGGAGGTCGGGGAGTTCCCGTCGTGGCACAGTGGAAACAAATCCAACTAGGAACCATGAGGTTGCAGGTTCGAGCCCTGGTCTCGCTCAGTGGGTTAAGGATCCACCGTTGCCATGAGCTGTGGTATAGGTCACAGATGTAAGCTCGGATCTGGCGTTGCTGTGGTTGTGGTGTAGGCTGGCAGCTGTAGCTCCGATTGGACCCTTAGCCTGGGAACCTCCATATGCCGCAAGTGTGGCCCTAAACAAAAAATTTAAAAAAAAGTATGGAGATCAGAAGTTCCTGTTGTGGCTCAGTGGTAATGAGCCCGACTAGTATCCATGAGGATTCGGATTTGATCTTGGGGCCTCTCTCAGTGTGTTAAGGATCCCGCATTGCCGTGAGCTGTGGTGTAGGTTGCAGACATGGCTCGGATCTGGTCTTGCCATGGTGTAGGTGGGCAGCTACAGCTCAATTTGACCCCTAGCCTGGGAACTTCCATATGCTGGAAATGCGACCCTAAGAAGCAACAACAACAAAAATCAGAATGGAGGTCAAATGTTTGCACTGTGGAACCTATAAAGTTTGCACTATGGAAGTGTAGGGATTTTGAAGACTTGAAAACGAGATTTTCCTTTTACACCCTGAGAAATGCAAACAAGAAACAAACAATTCTGTGTTTAATTTTCTTCTCAGTTTGTGGGCCGGACAAGAGGATAGGTTATTTTTGCCAATTTGACATTATGTACTCCTGGCCAAGGAAATGATTTTTTTAAAAATAATAATGCATTTGATTATCCTGCGGCTGATTCTTCCTTACAAACATTGTGTTGGTTAATCAGTTTTAATGTAGTGGCTGGTAGGGGGAGTGCTGGGAGGATGGCCAGTGTCAATGTTTTAAAAAAAAAAGTCAAAATAAATTTCTGGCAGCACTCAAAGATCTCACATATTGTGCTTGATGCATTTTTTAAAGTTGCTAGCTCAAAGCTAGACACAGGCTCTTCTTATATTGAGGGATGGTTAGAAGCTTCTTTTAAAAAAATTTTTTTAAAACATTTATTTTTTGTCTTTTGTCTTTTTAGGGCCGCACTCGAGCCATAGGGAGGTTCCCAGGCTAGGGGTCCAGTAGCAGCTACAGCTGCCGGCATACACCACAGCCACAGCAACGCCAGATCCGAGCCACATCTGTGAACTACACCACAGCTCACAGCAACACTGATCCTTAATCCACTGAGCAAGCCCAGGGATCCAACCCACATCCTCATGGATCCTAGTCCGGTTTGTTAACCACTAAGCCATGATGGGAACTTCTCCTGCTTTTTTTTTTTTGCTTTTTAGGGCCGTACCCGAGGCACATGGAGGTTCCCAAGCTAGTGGTTGAATCACAGCTACAGCCACAGGCCACAGCCACAGCAACAGCAGGATCCAAGCCATGTCTGCAACCTACACCGCAGCTCACGCCAACGCCAGGTCACCAACCCACTGAGGGAGGCCAGGGATCCAACCCACATCCTCATGGATACTAGTCGGATTCATTTCCCCTGCACCACGATGGGAACTCCCAAGGTCAGAAGCTTCTTAAAAGAGGAAGCCCTGGAATGGCTAGCTAATTGTAGAAGAATTCCCAGCATCATAATAGAGATTCAAGAAGGTAGTCTGTTCAGAGACTCCGTCTGTGTTCCTGATGAATTTTTCTGGTTGCTCCACTTACCTGGTGAAGCGCTCAGTCAGGTGCTTATGGGAAACAATGAACTGCTGAATTTCAAAGTTCTGTGTTTCATTCAGCAAACTCGGTTTTCCATTAAAATAGAAACTGATTTGGGCTTCTTGAGAGATAAGACAGGAGTTCCCTGGTGGCTCAGTGGGTTAAGGATCTGGCCTTCTCACTGCTGTGGCTTGGGTTGCTGCTTTGGCATGGGTTCAGTCCCTGAACCCAGAACATCTGGATTCTCTGGGCAGAGGCAAAAAAATAGATAAAGTCAGTATTTTGGGGTGTCATTATCTGGGTTTGAGTCTTTACCCCCTCTTGTTTAACTCAGTAAAGGAGGGGTCTTGGCAGAATTCACTGGCTTATGAGAAAAGAAGGAATTGCTTGGGGTGAAAGTGCAGACACACTGGGCACAATGGCTGGGACTGCAGCCCAAGAATTTGAGTTCCAGGCCCTGGGCTGCCCCTCAACTTGACGGTGACCTTGGACAGGTCTTCTAGCTGCCCTCTACCTTCCTTATCTGTAAAATGGGGCTCTGAGTGTCTCTACCTAACAAAGCTGTTGTGAGCCCTGAGATATGTTTGTTTCTCCCCTCTGACCATGAAACCTGACATAGTTATCTCCATTTGATAAACTTGAAATTGGTTCCTCAGTACCCAGCATTGGGAGATGATGCAATATCTTGGTTTGAAGACCAAAATTCTTTTCCCCAGAATTCCCTCCCACCTGCCAGATATCCCAGCATCACTGCAGATTCGACAACTAAGGACCAAGCTCACCTAAAACCTCACAGACACTGTTTTAAGAAGGGCCAGGTATAAATGAATTTGGATCGCATTGCTTGTGTATGTGCCATTACTTGCAAAGGGGTTTTTTTGGCTGTTTCAGATACGGAAATACAGTGACCTTGACTCTTCATAAGCCAGGCAAGTGTTAGGTTGGACAGAAGGGAGTTGCAAAGTTAAATTCACCATTGAAGTTATAAACTGGTTAACAATCTTGGCAAAGTTGTAACCTTGTCTTTCCTGGAAGAGTATTGGAAGGATCTACTGTGTTCTTCCTCCAGAAATCAGAAGGAGCGGGGACATGTAGATTAATCATTAACATCACCATGTACCACGTACTGCAAAGAGAGTTTTCTGAGGTTGGCACTGCCTTTGATGCACTAGAATGCATGCTTCAAGGGAAAAGGTTGCTGGGTTGCTGCTGTGGCTCAGGTTCTATTCCTGGCCCAGGAACTTCCATATGCCGTGGGTGTGGCCGGGAAAAAAAACAAAAAAACAAACAAACAAAAAAACTAAACAAACTACAGAGTAGAATAGCTAAGTGACTAGCCCAGGGTTGTACAGCCAAGTATGTGAGGCAGCCAGTGTTCTTGGAGCTCATGTGAGGAAGGGCCTGTGGCATCATCTCATGTAGCCTGCTTTTTTTTTTTTTTTTTTTGCTTTTTAGGTCCGCACCCACAGCATATGGAGGTTCCCAGGCTAGGGGTCCACTAGGAACTGTAACTGTTGGTCTACACCAGAGCCACAGCAACGCAGGATCCGAGCCGTGTCTGCAACCTACACACAGCTCACGGCAACGCCGGATCCTTAACCCACTGAGCAAGGCCGGGGATCGAACCCGAAACCTCATGGTTCCTAGTCGGATTCGTTTCTGCTGGGCCATGATAGAAATTCCTCATGTGGCCTGCTCTTTAGTCATCCTTGTTTGCTCCTGTCCTCAGTTGTGCCAGCTTTCCCTGCATCCAGGGTTCTTAGATCCATTTCTCCAGTGAGTAAAACCCTAATATTCTGTCTAACTTGGGGGCAAATAATTGTCTGGTTGCATCAGGTTGGGGGAGGAATCTCAGAGCCTGATTGCTTGCATGGATGAATGGATGGATAGATGAATTAGTGGGTAGGTGGGTGGATGGATAGGTATGGATTTTCCAACAGCTGCTTATATAGGCTTTCAAACAATAATCCTGTTTCCATCCTCACATGCACCTTACTTTCTGAGTAACTTGGTGTCTCTACTTCCAAGGGTCCTGCACCTTGAAATCAGTCTGCTTAGTTTTCCATTTCCTCTGATCTAAGTTTGTGATATATGTCCATTGCTTCCCAGGCCCACTCTTTTTGTTCTGGTAGGTTTTGCCTTTTCACTTCCTTTACTGTCACTTGCATGGGGTGTTGGAAGGAGAATCAGAAAACACTTTTGATGAATACGCCACGTTTAGCAAAAATTTGCTCCTTTTATTTCATTTTTTTTTTCAGGCTCATGTTGGGAGTTTGTTTATATTTTATTTTTTAAAAGTAATTTTTTTTTGTGATTTCAAAAACTAATGCTGGAGTTCCCGTCATGGCTCAGCGGTTAACAAATCTGACTAGAATCCATGAGGACACAGGTTCGATCCCTGGCCTCGCTCAGTTGGGTTAAGGATCTGGCATTGCTGTGAGCTGTGGTGTAGGTCACAGACTCGGCTTGGATCTTGTGTTGCTGTGGCTGTGGCATAGTTCAGTAGCTACAGCTCCGATTTGACGCCTGGCCTAGGAACCTCCATATGCCTTGGGTGCAGCCCTAAAAGACAAAAAGACAAAAAACAAACAAAAACGAAAAAACAAAACCTAATCCTGCTTGCTTAAAAAATTAATCAATAAATGTAGTTTTAAGAAAAAGGAATCTACATCCTACCAATCCAGATATATCTATGATCAGCAGTTTGGTTTACAAATTTTCAGGGTTTTTAATGCATATATAAATTTTTTTTTGGTCTTTTTTATCTTATGGCCACACCTGTGGCATATGGAGGTCCCCAGGCTAGGGGTCCAATGGGAGTTGTAGTTGCCCGCCACAGCCACAGCCACAGCCATGCCAAATCTGAGCCTCATCTGTGACCTACACCACAGATTGCGGCAATGCCAGATCCTCAACCCACTGAACGAGGCCAGGGATCAAACTTGTATCCTCATGGATACTATTCAGATTAGTTTCCATTGCGCCACAATGGGAACTCCAAATTTGCTTTTATTTTCGTTTAACAAGTTACCACAGATAGCTATACATGCTAATGCATAGATATACCTTATATTTTTATTTTTTAATTTTTATTTTTTTTTTGTCTTTTTTTTTCCTTTTCTAGGGCCGCTCCAGCGGCATATGGAGGTTCCCAGGCTAGGGGTTGAATCAGAGCTGTAGCCACCGGCCTACACCAGAGCCACAGCAACGCGGGATCTGAGCTGTGTCTGCAACCCACACCACACAGCTCATGGCAACGCCAGATCCTTAACCCACTGAGCAAGACTAACCTGCAACCTCATGGTTCCTAGTCGGATTCGTTAACCACTGCACCACGACGGGAACTCCAGATATACCTTATATTTTTAAACACATCATAGTATTTCCTAATATTACTATTTAATCAATCCTCCTCTGATGGTCATTTAAATTGTTTCCAATTTTTCTTGATTCTGAAACTTCCATGTGCACCTTTAGACATATACATTTATTTCCTCAGGCTCGATTCGTAGAAATTGTTTTACTAAGCTAACATTATCAACCATGATCAAACTGTTCCTCAAAAAATTTATGTTTCATCAATTTACATTCCCATCAACGTTTCCATTCCCATGAGCAAGGTGTGAAGATATTGCCTGCTGCCCAGCAGTGAGCATTAGCATCTTATTCTTTTGCTACTGCTTTTAAATACTGACATCTAAGTTTATCAGCTTTGAAGCTAGTCCACCTTTTACAACAGTCCCTTTGGACTGATTCCAGACTTTGAGGGTGTGGAAATCAGACAGTGTTAGCATGTCCACTTTGCATGTATGGAATCAAAAGCCTCAGGAACAGAGGTGACTGCCCAGCCACACACTGGCAGAGCTGGGACCATGTGAACACAGGTCCTGTCTCCTAGCCAAGTCCCAGCCTCCTCCCCCACTTCAAGCTGCACTGACAGGAACCCCCATAACTTACCCTTCCCTGAGCCCTTTCCCTCCTACAGCCAGAAGCATTGATGCCAGGAGGGGATGAGAACTAACACTTTCCATTTGTTTCATTCTAAGCACGTCAACCTGTCCCAGGTACATTGCATGTGTTGTGCCCTCAATCACCCTGTGGGGTAGGTATCATGCATTCCACCATACATGAAGTTCCCGTCGTGGCTCAGCGGTAACGAACCAGACTAGCATCCATGAAGACATAGGTTCTATCCCTGGCCTTGCTTAGTGGGTCAAGGATCCAGCGTTGCCGTGAGCTGTGGTGTGGGTTGTAGATGTGGCTCGGACCCTGTGTTGCTGTGGCTGTGGTGTAGGTCAGCAGCTTTAGCTCCCATTCGACCCCTAGCCTGGGCAACTTCCATATGCCACGGGTGCAGCCCTAAAAAAAAAAAAAAAAAAAAAAGACCATTATACAGAGGAGGAAATGGACTAACAGAAGATGAAGTTAATCAAATTAGCAATCTGTGCCCAGACCTGAGGAGCCGTAGCACCAGGGACTAGACTAGCCCTGTCTTAGAATGAATGTGGAGGCAGTGTGTGTGCTGCTTTAAAGGAAGGGAGGGTGGTATTAGCAAGATCCACCTGCCCTGCGTGGATCAGGGAGATGTTTTCTCAGATGACTAAATACATCCTGATACCTCGTCGCCGACCATACCCTAGTTCAGGTGTAAGAGTTAAACTCAGGCGCACAAGCACATCTCAAGTCACCATCTATCTGTCCCAGGACTTTGTGTTGCTCAGGGTTGAGCACAAGTGGAACCCAGGGCTTGGCCGGGCCCCGTTCTGGAATGACTGAGCTGTCCAGCACGGCTCGTGAGTAAATGTCAAGTAAACACCACACCGAAGTGCAATCGAACCATTGCGCCGGGACTGTTTGCTTTAGATATAATAGACGGCAGGAAGGGAGAAGGAGAGGGAAAAATATATGTCACTTCTTAAGGCAGATCACGAATGTCGTGAGCCCTCCTTTGGCCAGCTGGAATGTCACAGAGACCGACGTCAAATAAATAAAGAACTTGTGCTCCACGTTGCAAAAATAAGCATCTCCGTTTGCTTGAAAAAAATTTTTTCAGATGAGGAAACATTTTCCAGTCAATCACATTGCAGCAAAGTCATCCTGTTGAATTTGTGACTCACAGGCTCTCTGTGTCAATAGACAGAAAGTGAGCCCAGCGTTATGACTTCAGTGGGAGGTGAAGCAGAAGTTGGGACGAGGCAGGGCTGGCTTTAAAACAGGGCTGTCAGCTCTGACAATAAATAGCGGAGGAAATTCTGACCATGCATGGGCTGGGTAATTGCAATTGTTGTTTCCTTTTCTTTATTTCTTGCTTGTCTTCCGGAAAAGAACCACTTTAAAATTTGCCTTATTCCATCCCTCCTTGCATCAGCGGTGAGAAAACACCATTGTTCGGTTTACTAAAGCACCTTGTGTGCTTGATGCTCTACACACATTATCTTCCTTCTCTGTAGCAGTTCTCTTAGGCAGTTGGAATTTGTGTTAATTTACAGATGAGAAGATTGAGGTTCACAGAGGTTAAGCATCTTTGTTAGCTTCTGGCCAAGGAGTCTAACACTGGTCTTTAGGACCTCAGATTTAGATTCTGTGCAGTTTTCAGACAGTCTCTCACTTTGCTATCCCACTGTGAGCCAGATGGCCAGCCTTGGTATTGGGGCTATGCTAAGTAAAAAAATGGTTCAACGGAGTTCCCTGGTGTCTCAGCAGGTTGAGGATCCAGCATTGTAACTGCAGTGGCTTTGGTCACTTTGGAGCACAGATTTGATCCCTGGCCTGGGAACTTCTGCAAGCCTTGGACATTTCCCCTGCCCCGAAATGGTGCCTGTCTTCAAGGAACATTCCAGACAACTGGGACCTAATTAGGGTTGCCTCAAACCAGTAGATATTTTTTAAAATTTAGTACCAAGAGGCTCATTATTAGTTTTCTAAGGTGGCACTGTGTGCACATGCCTCATGGATGCCCACAAAATAGAAAAACCACTGCAATAAAGCCCACAGATGAGCTAAAACATGGCCCTAAACTGGCTGATCTGAAAGCAAAGCTTGTAGCCAATCACCTTTGTTTGGCACGCTGACCGGGGGCAGGTGGATGCTTGGTGTTTGGTCTCATGAAGCCCCAGAGCAGGGAGGCCAGGGCTAAGAGCCCTGACTACAAAGCTGAAAGACCTGGCCTCTAGTCCGTGCCCGGGGATGCACACACAGAGATGGGGTTAGTCACTGGCTCTGCCTTCACGTTAGGCTCTTCAGCTATAACATGAAGGATGGAGTGGAGCAGGTCCCTTGCAACTTCAGAGTATCACGATTGGAGTTCCCATTGTGGCTCAGCAGGTTAAGAACCGATTAGTGTCCATGAGAACACGGGTTCAATCCCTGGCCTCACTCAGTGGGTTAAGGATCTAGCATTGCCACAAGATGCAGCAAAGGTCAAAGATATGGCTCGGATCCTGTGTTGCTGTGGCTGTGGCGAAGGCTGGCAGCTGCAGCTCCAAAGTGACCCCTAGCCTGGGAAATTCCATGTGCTGTAGGTGTGGTTGTGAAAAGAAGAAAAAAATTATCAGGATTAGTCGGTTGGGTCCGTTCTTCACTTTGTCTGATATTCTCAACCTAGATATTTTCATGTAAGAAAGAAAAAAAGCAACAAATCTGCTAGCTCTCGAAGCTAAGACATTTCCTCTTAATGCTCCCTGCAACTCTGCTTAAATTTGAGCTCATAAATTAGCTTTGATCTTTTTCTTTTCTTTTTTTTTTTTTTTGTCTTTTGTCTTTTGCCTTTATAGGGCCACGCCCACGGCATGTGGAGTTTCCCAGGCTAGGGGTCTCATCAGAGCTGTAGCCGGTGGCCTACGCCACAGCCACAGCCACAGCAACTCAGGATCCAAGCCTTGTCTGAGACCTACACCACAGCTCACAGCAATGCTGGATCCTTAACCCACTGAGCAAGGCCAGGGATTGAACCCGCAACCTCATGTTTCCTAGTCAGAATCGTTTCCACTGCACTACAACAGGAAACTCCAAGCAGCTTTAATCTTTAAAAAAAAAAAAAAAAAATTGTTGTCTGGCTGGACAAAAGCAGTTCCTGAGTGACTCTGCCTTCGTTTTAATGGGACACCAATTCTTTCTTCCTTTCTGTGGGTCCAGTGTCCTCTCAGTTCTGAGAAGCTGTCAGCATAGATAATATATTCCCTGGTTGCCTGAGCCCTTTTCAAAGTCCAGCTCTTACAGTTTTTCTTCTTGATGTCTGGGAAAATTCTTGAAAGGACACGGTCAATACTCTTTTGCTGGAGTATACTTTTAACACATTTATTTTGGCTCTGTGTTGTTTGTCAAGCCCTCATTGAGCCCTGTGAGCGGGAATGCTCCGTTTACCATTTTGAATTTCTCCCCTTCTAGTTGGCAAGCCTCGTGTTTCCGCTATAATCTGCTTGAAAAACAAACAGGAGAGTTTACACTGGTCTCTGTGTCAACCATCTGCCTAATCGGTGATCTATACAACAGTGTAGGTGCTAGAAGCCTGTGTGCGTGTGTGCGTGCGTGCGTGCGTGTGTGTGTGTGTGTGTGTGTGTGTGTGTAGGGAAAAAATTTCATTCAGTCATATGGCTATTTAGGGAGCATCAGCTATGTGCCTGGCTCAGTGCTGGCCACATTGATTGAAAGGCGAACAAAGGTAGATGTGAGCCTACCCACAGGGAACTTACAGTCTGTTGCCAGGAGAAGACATTAATTACATAATCTCAAAAAATAATAGCATAAAAAAATGATTGCAAACTGTAAACACTCTATGAAAGAGGAGGCACAGGTCAGGAAAGCTTGTAATAGGGGAGCTGGCCTTGTTGGGGAGAAGGACAAGCACAATGGGGAGAGGAAAGTCATAGTCTCCTTGTGGCCTGTGATCCCTGATAAATGATTAAGACCAGCATGCCTTTAGATTTCTAAACCTAGTATGGTCTCAATGGTGTTTATAAGTTATTAATTTTTTGAATTTTATTTCATTTTATTTTATTTTATTTTTCAGCCGTACC
Source organism: Phacochoerus africanus (assembly GCF_016906955.1). Classification (NCBI taxonomy): domain Eukaryota; kingdom Metazoa; phylum Chordata; class Mammalia; order Artiodactyla; family Suidae; genus Phacochoerus; species Phacochoerus africanus. Next base: position 250,607,391 of record NC_062545.1, read on the forward strand.
TGTAGCATGCCAAAGTTCCTGAGCTGGGGATCAAACCTGCACCATAAGCAACAACCCAAGGCACTGCAGTGACAACACTAGCTCCTTAATCCACTGCACCACCAGGGAACTCCCAGAAGTTATTTAATACTCTAGCCTAGGGACTCAGTGCTCAGAGACAAGCAAGACATTGCCTATGTGAAACCTAAAACACAAACAAAGCAAAATGAAAAGACTCACAGATACAGAGAACAGGGAGGGAGTGTTGGGGGAAATAGGTGAAGGGGATTAACAGGGACAAACCTCTAGTTATAAGATAAATAAGCCACAAGGATGTAATATACAGCATAAGGAATATGGTCAATAACACTGTAACAACTTTGTATGGGGACAGATGGTTACTAGACCAATTGTGGTGATCATTTCATAATGTATGCAGATGTTGAACCACGATGTAGTACAACTGAAACTGATCTAATACTGCACGTCATGTGTATTTCAGTAAAGAAAAAAATAAATTTCAAAAACCCCAAGACATTGCCTGGAGTTTTCGTCCCTGAAAGAAATTGTGGTTCAAAGTGCCAAGTGTCACAATAGCAAGTGCCCAAGATTGCACAGGAGCCAAGAGGAGAGTTTGATTCTGCTTAAGGTTGGCCTGGCAGGGCAGGAAGAGGAGGGGACCCAGGCAAAACAAGGCTGGAGGTGGGAGAGTGCGCTGTGTAGGTGGACTGGTGTGAAATCCAGTGGGGCCAAAGGAGAGTGTGTAGAGGGATGGGAGTCCGTGGAGACGTCATTTGGGGACAAAAATGGAGAGGCCCAGTGTCATCAGCCCCCGGCCTCCCGCCCCAGGCATGTAGAAATTCCTGGGCCGGGGTTCAAAAGTGTACCATAGCAGTGACCCAAGCCACTTCAGTGACAACACTGGATCCTTAACCCACTACTCCTGTCATGATGGCCTTTAATCAAATAGTTGCTCAAGACTGACAGGTTATATTTTCCACACTTCCAGTAATTCTAGAACTATGTTAAAAATTTTTGGCATAGCTACTACTTTTCTTTCAATCTACTCATTGAAGAACTATTTTAAAACTTTAAAATACACTTGATAATAACTTGTGTAATATCACAATTTGGATGGCTAGCTCCGTGTTTTATAACTCCTCACACAATAAATGCATAATGATTAAAATAATGCTTCTCCATAAGCTATATCAAATCAGCCTGAGTCCTATCCGTGGTGCCTGGATTCCGTTTTGATGAAAACCATTCTGTACAATTCTAGGGCAGTTTAGATGTTAAAAACCAAAAGGTTGCTTATTCTATTGCTCATGTATTACATTTAGTGATGGAGCAGCATCTTTTCCATCTAAATTGCTGATTTATGGAGTTCCCATCGTGGCTCAGTGGTAATGAACCTGACTAGGATCCATGAGGGTGTGGGTTTGATCTCTGGCCTTGCTCAGTGGGTTAAATTAAGAATCCATCGTTGCCATGAGCTGTGGTGTAGGTCACACACTCAGCTCAAATCTTGTGTTGCTGTGGCTGTGGTGTAGGCTGGCAGCTATAGCTCCTATTCGACCCCTAGCCCAGGAACTTCCGTATGCCCTGGGTGTGGCCCTGAAAAAATAAATAAATAAATAAACTGCTGATTTCTATGGCTTGGAAGCATGGGCCACTGCCTCCTTTGGAAGAAGCCACTGGGCTTGGATTCTCTTTTTCATCTCATTTCCCCCCATTTCTCTCACAGATACAACTTAGATCTGGTGTTGCTGTGGCTGTGGTGTAGGTCTGCTGTTGTAGCTCTGACTCAACCCCTATCCCAGGAACTTCCATATGCCGGAGGTTCGGCAGTAAAAAGAAAAGAAAGCAAAACCTTTTCCTAGATGCTAGATCTATTCTGCAGGGGAACCCATCACAAATAGATCTTCATTATTTTTACTTTTCCCTTGGCCATTCGATGACATAAGGCTTTGAAGTGAGTCACAGTGAACAATAGATTTTCTTTTTCTTTATATGTTAATCATATAGAAATAAAAAACCAAGTCCACGAGGAAAAGAAGGAAGCTGGCATGCAATACAGTTGCTATAACTGTACCTCAGATCTGCTTCTTAGCTTCCTGGTGGCCAGGAGTAAAAGGGAACAAGCTGAATTCCATAGCCCTCATTACCACAGAGGAAGAACCCCATCATTATTTTGGGTCCTCGAGCCTCAATTCTCAGCTCACCTGGAAGCCCACATAGGAACATTGATAGACACAGTAATGAATGATTTTCCCAACAGCTTTTTCACAAATGCCAAATTTTGTCTGCCATTTCTTGTGAAGGCCTTTAATTAGGGTCAAGGGCTTTATACTGACATGGACGTCCATGAGGGCATGACTCACCTGTTCAACAACCAGCTGTAACACAAAGCAGAATGAAATAGAAGGCAGGTTAGGGCTGCAGGTGAAGTCCCGCAGGAACTCAGAGAACCATGCGATTATTTGCAAGTTGGAGAATGGAGAAAGCATTCTCCAAAGAGCTGGTCTTTGAACTGGGCTTGGGGAGCAGGAGTCAGTGGGTAGAGGAGGGGGCAAAAGAGGGGAGCATACCAGTTTTAGGGAGCAAGTGCAACGGCACAAAGAAATGGAAATGCTTGGCTTGTTTGGAGACCATCAAACTATCGAGAAACAGAGATTCTAAAAAGGCTTCCATGAAAGAGGCTGGATTTGCTGCTTAGACGTTTTCTAGCTCTTCCAAGACAACTTTTTGTTGAGTTAGGCGAAAACGAATGAAAATCAGATGGACCACATTTCTCTCGACTCCACACGGGCTTAAAAAACCAAGGGGAAAAAGAACTTGACAGAATGTGTCTTGGCTTTTGCCAAACCCAAAGTATTTGAAACATCACACAAGACACATCTCGAACCCAAACACATGCCTGGATTCTCCCACTCCTAATTGCAGCTGCAGCCGTTCAATAAATGAATTGTGTACAAGAGAATGGGGTCTGATGGAGGAGCCTCATTAAAGAGAATGCCTGATGTGGGGCTGGTGGCCAGTTTGCCCTTGAGAATGTACACATCTTGCTGCCCTTGCAGAGAAAGAGAGAGGGGCCAACGTGGAGTTGCCAACAAAGCTGTTGATCTGGCTCCCTTGTAGAACAATTAAAACCTGTGTTTTTTAACTTTATTGTGTCATGTGTAGCAAGAATGCAGCATCTCTTGTTTTTCTCCTTCTTTGTCTCTCAGTGTTACATTTCAGAGGGTGAAAATGAAAAGAAATATGTTTTGCATCAGTCTCTATTCACGAGAGTGGAGACCAAATGAGAGATGATGGAAATAGAGGAATGAAATCATTAATATTCTATTTATTATGATTCGAAACTCTTGGCTTGAGGATCATGGACATTTGAAAAGTGGAAGGAATCAGGAAGAAGGGTTAACTCACTTATTCATAGTCCATGGCTGATCTGCTGTAGAGCTCAGACTCCAGCCTGGATCTCTGGTTCCTGTTCTATCAGAGCCAACACATTTTTCTCAGGCTGGGAACTCAAAATAAAAGGGAATTCTCTCATATATTCCTCCCTCCCTTCCCTCCATCTCTCTCTTCTTTACTTTCTTCAAAGGAAATATTTTTTAAAAAGGTATTTTATTCAAGTATAGTTGATTTATAATGTTGTGTATGTTGTGTTAATTTCTGCTACACAGCAAAGTGATTCAGTTATATATATATATGTATATTGTGTACACACACACACACACACACACACTCATATACATTGTTTTTTCATGTTCTTTTCCATTATGGTTTATCCCAGAATATTGAATCTAGTTCCCTGTGCTATACAGTAGGGCTCTGTTGTTTATCCATCCCATGTACAACAAGTTGCCTCTGCTAATCCCAAACTCCAAACTCCCACTCCATTCCTCTTCCGCCCCCCTCCCCCTTGGCAACCACAAGTCCAAACAGGTATTTTTTAAGAGCTCAGTGATGGCAGTGGCATCCAACAAGAGTTAAGGTGTACTCAGCGTCGGTCTGAGACTGCCCTGCAATTGTGCCAATAGAGTTTAGAAATCATAAAAGCAGCAGTGATGGAAACGGGCTACAATAGGGGTGGGGTAGGAGACTAGAAGATGAAGCCTTCACAGAAGAGGACGCATTGGAATGGGCCTTAAAGCCCAAGAGACAATTTTCTGGAGGAAGCGGGGAAAAAGGGGGAGAGGCACAGCGGGTGTCGATGGATGGGTGAGCAGTTGGGATCTGGTTCACAGGCTCAGCGAGACGAGGGCTGGATTTGGGATGGGGATGGTGGTGGTGCTGGCAGGAGATGAGGGAGAAGAAGTGGGCAGGGGTCCGATGCTAAGGGGTCTTGTCTTCCATGTGATGTAGGGTGGTTGGGCTTAAGGGTGTTATCATGCCCGTGACAGCTCAGAGTGTTCTTAAAGAGGACGCTGGCTTCAATTTCCTATTTGTGTGTGTGTATGTGTGTGTGCTTGTCAGTATTTTTAAGGTCTTTAATACAATCCAAACAGCACACTTGTTGAGCTGTACACTCACGATTTGTAACCTTTCCTGTATGTAGGCTACACCTCAATAATCAAGGGGAAAAAAATGACATACTGGGCAGAACCCTTAACCAGTTTTTGAAAGTACAAGATTTCAGTTCATTAAGACAAAGAGGATGGTAAAGTAACTGGAATTTATAGAGTTATTTTTTATGTCCCTTGGCTTTGAGACTGTGAGCCAAAGCAAACCTTGGGGAAACCTGTGGAACCATGAGGAAAACCTGTTTACTGAAGCTTTCCTCTCGGATGTTCTAGAGATTCTTCCAGCTTAGCAAATCCCTACTATCATCCCCTCAGATCTGCTTGTTCCTCATTCTGAACTTGGTAACACTGTCACCTCTGGGTCACTCAGCACAGCAACCTGGGTGTTCCCACGGCTACTCTTCTCCCTCACTTCTTGTCATATGAATCCTACCCTCTATGTATTTCTTTTCTTTCTTCTTCTTGTCTTTAATTATTTAATTATTTAATTTTTTTATTTTGGCATGTGGAAGTTTCCATACCAGGAGTTGAACCCATACCACTGCAGTGACAGTGCCAGGTCCTTAACCTGCTGAGCCACCGGGGAACTCCTTTAAAAAATTGAAGTATAGTTGACTTACAATATTATATTAGTTATAATATTGTATATTATGTAATATACAATATTATAATAGTATACTAGGTGTACAACATAGTAATTTGATATTTTCAGAGATCACACTCCATACAAAGTTATTATAAAGTATTGACTATATTTTTGCAATATGTCACTTTCTCTTCAGCCCTAGGTTTGCTGATCGTTTGGCCTATTTCTCTCTCTCTCACACATATCCACCTAAAAAATCCCCCAAACTTAATATGGTCAGTCTATCCTCCCAATTTATATTCAGCTACTTCATCATTTATCTGAACCATTGCAAGAGCTCCCTAAGAGGCCTCCTTGCCTGGAGACCATGCACCACACTGCTGCCAAGTGATTATTTCAGTGTGAAAATGGCCTGCCACTGCCTGTCTTTCACCCTCCTACACAGCAGTGTCCAACCCTTGCAAGACTGGCCATTATTTATGCTTCTGGAGCCCCATCTCTTGCTGCTTCTGGCCTCAGATTTTACATCTACCACAATGACAGCTTGTAGCTTCCAGGACAGGGTAGGCAAAGTGGTTTTTGTTTGCTTGCTTTCTTTTGTCTTTGCCTCTGTGCCTTTGCTCATACTGTTCCCTCCACAGGACAGGCCCTTCCCACTCATCACTTACTGCCCCAAGAAAGACTCTCTGAAAAAGGGTTCCTTCTGAATCAGCTTTTCATCCTTAGCACCTGGCATGAAAACTGGCACATTGTAAACATCCAATAAATGTTTACTGGAGGAGAGCATTCTTGATTCACAAGCACAGTCTACAATGCCGTCACTCATTCACTTATTCACTTGCTCATTCATTCACCTGCTGATCTCATTTCATCTTCCCAGAAAGCCCACAGACAGGGTGCCATTCATTCGATGCACACTGGTACTGTCTGTCCAATTGCTTCTTACAATAGTATATCAATACTGTTAATAAAGAGCAGGTGTCTTGAGTATCCCCTGCCGCACTGTCCCCTGGGATCTGTAAGATCCAGCCACTAAAGCCTTAACTCCAGGCACTGTAGGCATCCCCAGGAACCCATTGCCTTCCTCTGCCACGGAATGGGTTATTAAATACCTAATGGACTCTCACCTCTGCCCATGGCGGGGAGGGGGGTGGTGCTGGGGGGAGGAGGTTTCCACAGGTGCCATTTTACAGTCAAAACCCAGGGTCACCCAGCAGGCATGGGATGCCTAGCATGTGCATCCACGCCTCTTCCCAGGACATGGTCAAGTCTCCTCCCACCCCTCCTGCTCTGGTGTGATGTCAAGTGTCTGGGCTGGCCAAGCCCACTTGAGTTTTGACAAACCCTTCTGTGCATGGAGTGAGCCATGTGTCAGAGGCTTGAGAACAACATCCCAAATTTATCGCAGCTTAAAATATGACGCCAAGCAACCGGGGTCTTTCTTTTTCTCCCTCACATAAATTTTGCATGCGCGTGCACGTTGCAGGTTCATGATCAGCCAAGTTAAATTCAGTTGAACTTGTTCACAAAATTACATTCACATGGAGACACAGCGGGGGCATTTCTGACCAGAACGTGGTGTTGCTGTTCTTAGGTTATAATTTTCTGTTTCCCTTTCACTCTCCAAAAATTCGAGTCCCTTTTCCAGCTCATCATCACTGAGGGAGAGTGGGGTAGCAGGACACAGAGTTCATAGCCCAATGTTTATTGCTGTTTCTGGACACGGGGACCAAATATTTATACATAAATGAAAACATTCTCCTAAAAGCCAAGGCTTTGTGCTCTGAAGCTCATAGTCTCAGCCCAACTCTGCTGAACCTCTGGGGATCCGAAGAACTTCATGTCCACCTCCTCTCTGCTCCCAAACACCCCATTCATGGTCCTCTTGTCCACAGGGAAACCCAGACCTCCTCCAAGATCCTAGGGCTATTCCCACACCTCCAGCTCTTCTCTGAATGATCTCTGATGGCATGGCCTTGGTGCCAGCCTGTCCTGCTGGAAGCCTTGGACATGTGTGAGAGGTTCAAGGCAATATAGGAATGGCCACCCTGTATTGGCCTGGGGCATGTCACAAACAGTAGCAAGACTACAAATGTTGAACATCTACTGGATGCCAGACACTAGTCTAGAAGAAAGGGATAATCTCTGAGTTTATCAGAGATTAAAAAGTGGGTTTTTAAAACCCACTTTCCCCCCATTTAAAAAAATATTTTAGGGGTTCCAGTCGCGACGCAGTGGTCAACGAATCTGACTAGGAACCATGAGGTTGCAGGTTTGATCTCTGGCCTTGCTCAGTGGGTTAAGGATCTGGCGTTGCCGTGAGCTGTGGTGTAGGTCGCAGACGCGGCTCGGATCCTGCGTTGCTGTGTCTCTGGTGTAGGCTGGCAGCTACAGCTCCAATTAGACCCCTAGCCTGGGAACCTCCATATGCCGAGGGAGCGGCCCAAGAAATGGCAAAAAGACAAAAATAAATAAATAAAATAAAATAATTTATTATTATTATTATTTTTTTGTCTTTTGTCTTTTGAGGGCCACACCCATGGCATATGGAGGTTCCCAGGCTAGGGGTCTAATCAGAGCTGTAGCTGCCAGCCTATGCCACAGCCACAGCAATGCCAGATCCTTAACCCACTAAGTGAAGCCAGGGATCAAACCTGCAACCTCATGGTTCCCAGTCGGATTCTTTCTGCTGCGCCACGATGGGAACTCCACCCCCCACTTTTTAAAAACATCTTTAAAACTGGGCTAGGTGTTACAATCAGTGGTTCTTACAATTGCTGTTGGATAGGTGCTAGTCTCAGTGGGAGTGTTCATGCCTTAACCAGTTGATCTCATATGCAAATATGTGTAATAGGCACAAGAATAATAAATGATACAAGAACTATTTCTAAGTTCTTTCACTAAGTATAAATAGAAATTATAGAAATTCCAGGAGTTCCCGTTGTGGCTCAGTGGTTAACGAATCCAACTAGGTACGATGAGGTTGCGGGTTCGATCCCTGGCCTTGCTCAGTGGATAAAGGATCTGGTGTTGCCTTGAGCTGTGGTGTAGGTCGTAGACGCGGCTTGGATCCTGTGTTGTTGTGGCTCTGGCATAGGCCAGTGGCTACAGCTCCGATTAGACCCCTAGCCTGGGGACCTCCATATGCCATGGGAGCGGCTCAAGAAAAGGCAAAAAGACAAATAAATAAATAAATAAATAAATAAAATAGAAATTCTGATTAGTAAGTAGCAAGGTGTCAGGATGTAATTGGCAGCATTTTTTCCCTTTCTTAATGATATGTAAAATAACAGTGAACCTAAAAATTTGTTGGCAGACAATTTGATGAAATATGGTATATGAGACAATCTTCTCTCTGTCCTCAAGGAGCTTGTGCTTTAGTTGGGATGAAAAAACAAAGCAACAACAAAGAATCTCCGTGTAGTTAAAACCAGCGTAGCAGTAAGTCCTATGATGGAGGAAAGCATAGGGTGCTGTGGGCAGATGGGTGAGAGAACTGACCAGGCACAAAGAGAAAAGTGTAAAAGAGAGGTGGCATTGGAGCTAGAACTTGAACAATGCCTGGCAGCTCATGCAGCAGAGAAGAGGAAGGGTATTCTAACTAGAGGGAGATGTGAAAGGCAAGGATGGATGTTGTGTGTATGGGGTAGCGGGTAGGGAGTGAGGGCTCCTAGATGCAGATAAAGGGGCATGGAGAATGGTCTCTGTCTACAGTGTGCTGATGGACATGAGGATAAAAGCCGGGAGGCTAGGGAGTTACTGCTGCGAGTGGTCCAGCAAAGGAGGATGAGGGTCTGTCAGGGAAGGAAGGGCGAGCTAGAAAGCCAGGAGCCTTTCTGGCTGCTGGATGTTTTATCTCGTTTGGTTCCCATGGCCTTCCTTGGAGGTTGGACGTATCATACCCATTCTACAGTTGAGGAAATTGAGGCTGGGTGAGGCTTGGTGGCTTGGATCACAGTTGAGGGTAATATCCGAGAATGGTGTCTGACTGGCTGTGGAAGGGCCTGAGCAAGTGGCATAGCCGTGGAGAGGACACTATGGCTTTGGGACCTAGTTCAGGAGCCTGGCAGGTATAGAGAGTGGATCAGTCCATCCAACCAGGGCTGCTTCAACTCTCAGGGCTGGAGTCACATTATAAAGCTCTGAGATAGGGCTGTGCATTATTCCCTACTGGTTTATATTATACCATACCTTACCATACCATATCATACCATATCATACTTTACCATACCCATACCGTACCATATTATATATCCATTTACAATGAAAAGTAGTGAAGTTCCTGTGGTGGTTCAGTGGGTTAAGAACCCAGCACAGTATCTGTGAGGATGTGGGTTTGATCCCTGGCCTCGGTCAGTAGGTTAAGGATCTGGCATTGTCACAAGCTGCAGCATAGGTTGTAGATGTGGCTCAGATTCTGTGTTGCTGTGGCCGTGGTATGGGTCAGCAGCTGCAGCTCTGACTTGACCCCTAGCTTGGGAACTTCCATATGCCATGGGTATGATCATAAAAAGAAATAACAAATACATTGAAAAGTAGAAGTGTCACAGTGAGGACAGTACCCTGGTTGCCAGCATTCTCTCCTCTGGAAGACCCATCTGTGGGAAGCCAGGGTTATCTGGTGGGTCTGGAATTCAAGCAGGAGGTCGGTTTCAGGCCTTTACCCTTTTCTGTCCTTTTAGGGCTGCACCTGCAGCATATGGAAGTTCCCAGGCTAAGGATCAAATCAGAGCTACAGCTGCCAACCTACACCACAGCCACAACAATGAAAGATCCGAGCCATGCTCGTGATCTACAGTGCAGCTCACAGCAAGGCCAGATCTTTAACCCACAGAGTGAGGCCAGGTATCGAACCTGCATCCTCATGGATACTAGTCAGATTCATTACCCCTGAGACACAACAGGAGCTCTGAGGCCTTTACCCTTTAAAGCCCCTGACTGCCCAGTGCATCCATCTTGCCACTGGGGTAGTGCTCAAAATGCATTGGTGAGCTGCCCTCTCTCCTGGATGGTGCTGGGCTCTACCTGTATGTCTTACCAAGTCTTTGCTGTGCCCTACGTGCCCAAGCCAGCTCCTGTTCCCTTCCTGACCTTGTCTCCTGCTCCCCACTTGCAAACTCCCTTCTTGCCTTGGCCTCCTTGCAGCTCCTCCACCACTCCTGGCATCCTCCCTCCTCAAGTCTTTGGCCTCTGCACTGTCCTCTCTCTAGGATGCACCTCCCTATAGCAGTCCCCCAATTTCAAGTCTTTGCTCAAGCACCGACTTGTTGGCAAAGCTGGCCTTTAAAATACTGCAATCTTCCCTTCCTACACCTGGCAATCTCCATTCCCCTTGCTGAGTTAGTCTTGTCGTCATGTGATGTATCATCTTTTTCTAAGTTATCTTTTTTATTGTCTGACTTCCTCCCTAGAATGTCAGCCACATAAAATCAGGACTCCTATTTCCCTCACGCTGTGTCCTCATACCTAGAACAGTGCCAGGCACACGATAAGAGCTTGGAATCCATTTATCGAATGAATGGATGAATGGGTGACTCTGCTTTTCCTGTAGCTTCAGGCTAACACGCCTTCCCTTCCTGCCTCCAGCCACTTTGGATGGACACATTCCTTCCTGAGATGCCTTTATCCTAAATCAAGTTTAGCTTTGCTCCAGAGAGAGCCATCCTGTCTCTTTCCAGCTGTGCATATCTTTGTCCCAGTGCTTTAGGGCATCTCACTCTCACCTCTAACTCCAGTCCTGGGACTGGCCTGCCTGAGTGGGTGGCTGCCCTTCCTGCCCAGGGCCCTGGACGTGAGTAAGGAGAGGTCAAGACGGCTGTGAGCTCTAGAAAGAGGGTGGGGGAGGTGGAGTAGGAAGAAGAGAGCTGAGTAGCAGGGAGCTGGGCTGGGTTGAAAATTCAGGAGCAGCAGTGGGTCATTGGAGGAGTGCTGTATCCACAACACCCGTTTTTTGAGGGCCAAGCTCACTTACAGGGTGAATTCCAGGAGAGCACCTGAAGCTGACGTGGTGAGGGCAGGAATGGTTGGGCCCAGAGGCCTGAAAGCTTTATTTGAAGGGACTTGTCCAGTGAATGCCAGGGGACCACTGAGATGGCTACAGCCAGGCTGCAGACCTCCTCCCATGGAAGGGGCTCACTGCCTCCAGAGAACCTTCTACCCTCTGGGCTAGAGAGAGCCAGTCTGGGACACTGGAGACTGCCGGTGTCAAAGAGATCTCTTAACGTGTGGCTTTGTAACTGCTAGTTTTTCTCTGTGTCCTCAACTAGACAAAGAGATCTCTGGGGACAGGAGAGCTGCCATTTGCAACCCCTTGCCCTCACCTTTTTTTTTTAAAGACTTTTTCTTCTCTTTCCCTTCCCTTCCCTTTGCTTTTCTTAGGGTTGCACCTACAGCATATGGAGGTTCCCAGGCTAGGGGTTTAATTGGAGCTGAAGCTGCCAGCCTATGCCATAGCCACAGCACGCAGGATCCTAGATGCATCTGTGGCCTATGCCAGAACTTGTGGCAATGCCAGATGCTTAACCCACTGATCAAGGCCAGGGGATTGAACCCTCATCCTCATGGATGCTAGTCAGGTTATTAACCCACTAAGCCACAATGGGAACTCCTAAAGACTATTTTTTTTAAAGAGTAGTTTTAGGGTCACAGCAGCATTGAGGGGAAGGTACAGATTTCCCATGTACCTCCTATGGACCTAGCCTCTCCCATTATCAACATCCCCACCAGAGGGGAACATTTGTTACAACTGAGGAACCTACATTGACAGACCCAAAGTTCTCCTAATGTTTACAGTAGGCTTCCTCCTTTGAGTTGTACCTCCTGTGAGCTTGAACAAACATGGGTGACATGGATCCATCATTCTGGTGTCCTACAGAGTAGTTTCATTGCCCTAAAAATCCTCTGTGCTCCACGTAGTCATCCCTCTCCCCTCCCCCAACACTCAGCAACCACTAAGCCTTCTACTGTATCCCTACAGGTTTGTTTGGTTTTTTTTTGCCTTTCCAGAATGTCATGTAGTTGGAACCATATAGTATGTAGCCTTTCTGGTTGGCCTCTTTGGTTTAGTAACATGCATTTAAGGTTGCTTTTTCATGGCTTGATAGTGTGTTTCTTTTTAGCACTGAATTTAGTTCATTATCTGAATGTACTAGTTTTTTTAATTCATTAGCCTACTAAAGGATATCTATCTATCTAAAGTTGTAGTAAAATATATATAGCATAAAACTTACTACTTTAACCAATTTTTCTGGAATTTTTCTTTTTCAGGGCCACACCGAAGGCATATGAAAGTTCCCAGGCTAGGGGTCGAACCAGAGCTATAGCTGCCAGCTATACCACAGCCACAGGCACAGCAATGCTGGATCCCCGACATAATGAGCGAGGCCAGGGATGGAACCTGCATCCTCATGGATACTAGTCAGATTCATTTCCACTGTGCCATGATGGACACTCCCTACTTGAACCATTTTTAAAGGATGTTGTATTTATTGATGTAAAACCATTTTAACCATCTTTAAGTGTACAGTTCATTTCATTGCTATTAAGTACATCCACGTTGCTGTGCAACCATCACCACCATCCATCTTCAGAACTTCCTCATTGTCTCAGACTGAAACCCTGTGCCTGTTAAACAATAACTCCCCATTCTCCCCTCCTCTCAGCTTCCGGTTAACTTCTTTCTAACTAACTTTCTGTCTCTATGAATGTGACTACTCTTGGTATCCCTCAGAAGTGGAATCGTACAATACTTGTCCTCTTGTGTTAGGATTATTCCACTTAGCATCCTGTTTTCATGAAGGTTCCTCTGTATTACAGCACGCGCAGAATTTAATTCCTTTTTTTTTTTTTGTCTTTTTGCCATTTTTTGGGCCGCTCTCGCTGCATATGGAGGTTCCCAGGCTAGGGGTCAAATCCGAGCTGTAGCCACCGGCCTACGCCAGAGCCACAGCAACATGGGATCTGAGCCGCATCTGCAACCTACACCACAGCTCACAGCTCACAGCAACGCCGGATCCTTAACCCACTGAGTAAGGCCAGGGATCGAACCCGCAACCTCATGGTTCCTAGTTGGATTTGTTAACCACTGCGCCACAGTGGGAACTCCAGAATTTCATTCCTTTTTAAGGCCGGATAATATTCCATTGTATGCATATACCATATGTTGTTTATCCATCGTCAGTGGAACTTGGGTTGGTTTCCCATTTGCCTTTGAATTATCTCATGTTTGGAATATTGGATTGATGTTCAGTGAGCAGTTAGTGGATGAACAAAGCTGAAATGGCTCGTAGAGAAGACCCAGGGCAGGGGGAGAGTTGAAGAACGTTCCCTCTTTGAAGAAGAGGCTGTTCTTCAGGAAAAGCTGCTGTCACTTCCGAGAAGGGGATGCTGTTGAGTGAAACTGCAGGTCCTGAGACCTTCGTCACCTCCCATGTCTGTGGTCTCCCCTTTCTAGCAGCGATTAGCAGTAACACTGTCAATACTGAAGGGGTCTGTGGATCTATGTTTAGGGATGACAAGGAACTGAAGATTGGGGTGAGTCTATCCCATTCTTAACCTCCTCCAAGAGGGTGAGAAGCCTTACGGTCAAGTGCAAGAATCTAGCATTTATCAAGTACTTGGGCTGCTGCTTGGGCATCCTGCCCTCTTACCTTCCCACCCCACTGTCTCCAAGTGGACTAAGCCATAGCTATGGTTGGCATCTTGAAAATATTTGCCAAATTCGAGGACTGGAATCTAGCGCCTGGGCCCACAGAGCTGCTGGGGCTGGTGTAAGAGCAGTCACATTGGGTTCTTGGACACTGTGGTCCCAGAGTGAGCTGAATAACCTCTGTGACCCTTCAGCCAGGGCCCCTTAAATCAGTCCTGAGAGCCTCTGGAAGGTCCAGAGAAGCCAATGGTTCTGGGTCCTGACCCTCATTAACTGAGTACCCTTTGCCTATCTCAGGAGGCTCCAGACAGCAGGGAAGGGCTGGGGTTCACTTGAAAGTTGATTTGTCCTAGAGCAAGACTCCATACCCTACTTCCTTGTACTATGTCCTCTCCTCATGCTCCCCTCTGGGTCCTCCCTTGAAGCATCAAGGATGCAGGAGTTATACCACCTGACATTCCTTTTTTGTTTGTTTTTAAATGAAGTATAGTTGATATACCATACAGCTGGTATTCTCATTCTGGAACCTGCTCCTTCGCAGCCATGTTTGCCTGTGGCAAGTCACTTTTCCTTTACGTGTCTCAATTTCCTCTTCTCTAACACGAGGGAGACCAGGACAAGATACCTAGCCAACCACCCACCTTATAGTGAGGTTGTGGGGTTTAAAGGAGTTAATAAGTGGGAAGTGTTTAGCATGGAATCTGCATGCCCTGGCTCAATAAACATTAGCTTTCATTATTAGGAATCCCTTCAGAGTGTGCCTTCTCTATCCGCAGTGCCCTTCCTATCACTTCTCCCAGCGCCCCTGCAACCTCCTCCTCCAAGTCTTCCCTGATCCTGCCCAGAGGCATAGAGTGTTCCAAACACCCCAAAGTGCTTTTCCCCCTCATACTTGCGGTGTTTGTTATCTGTGGGCCTGAATCCTCTCCCTTGCTGATTTGCTAGCTTCTTTGGGCCAGGACGAGGTGCAGCACCAAGTGTCTTTCCTCTTTGGTCCTGAGGCCCCATGGAGATTATAGCACCGCACAAGGAGAGGAGATTCAGGACTCAGTGGAGAACTCAGTGTGTAGTTGGCTGGGACACATCTTGTTCTGGGCTCCAGGTTCTCCATCTGCACAGTGAGAAGCTGGATTCCATACCTTCCTAAGTCCTTCCAGGCATGGCCACTTTATAAATAAATAGAAGGTACTAAACTCTTCAGAAAGTAATTTCTTCCATCTGCTTAGCTGGACTTCCCAGCCTCTACAATTCCAACTCAATATCCATGTATTCATCCTTGGGTTTAGAGCTTTGGTGCTGGAGTTAGAGAGACCTGGGGTTGAACCTGGGTTCTTAGTAGTGGCTCCTGCATGCAAATCAACCCTCACTTCCAGGAAACTCCTTTTTCTCATCTGGACATTGTGGATGATGATAATAACCTCATATGTATACAGTCTTTTGTCTTTTGTCTTTTTAGGGCCACATGTGTGGCACATGGAACTTCCCAGACTAGGGGTCCAGTCAGAACTGCAGCCCCAGCCTATGCCACAGCCACAACAACGCAGGACCTGAGCCGCATCTGCGACCTACACCACAGCTCACAGCAATGCCAGATCCTTAACCCCCTGAGCAAGGCCAGGGATCAAACCCAAGTCCTCATGGATACTAGTCAGGTTCATTAACCACTGGGCCATGACGGGAACTCCTCAGATATATTATAGAGTGTCAAATAATTTCCAAAGGTCTGCCTATAATGGAATCAATCAACTACAGCTCTTGTCTCAGTCTCCAAAAAATATGAGAAGGGAAGAAAGAAAGACACCTGTGGCTCTACTTCTGACCAATGCTGTGTTTAAGAGTGGGGTGGGGGTGGGGGAAAATACATGTTGCCATTAAGTAGTATGCTAATTTATTTTACTAATGGTAGTCCTTTGTCCTTAGCCTTTATTGCATAAGAGAGGCTCCCTAAAGAAAGTGTCTTCTAGAGCAGAACTTGGAGACCTTCCCAGCACCTTGCTACTTCCTTCCACCTTCTCCTCTAAGTGGTCTGCTCAGGGTCAGACCTCCACACCAATCCAAAGAGAGGGCTGAAGTTTTGTTCCACTGAGGAAACTGATGGTCACAACTTCTCCTAAAAACCAACTGATAACAACATTGACAAGTTGAGCCTAGTCTGTGCCAGCCACCAGGCTAAGAGTTGCATGTGACTTAGCTCCTCAAATCCTCCTTGACATGCTCTGCAATGGGTGTTACTATTATCCCCACTTCACAGGTGGAAAAACTGAGGAGCAGAAATATCAAGACACTCGCTTGGGATCACAAGGCTGGTGTAAGTGGTGTGAAGGCAGGATTTAAATACTGTAGCCTGATTTCACGTTCTCTAAGATTAACTGTTGAGATTAATTATTCCCTCCCTGACAGTGGATGAAATTTACAGACAGGGAGAGGCAACTGGATGAGGTCATTATAGGGGAGCCGAGGGAAGGGACCAGGGTAGTCAGTCTCACCCCCCACCCCCACCTGTGCCTGTTGTAATGCGGGCACTGCTCACCTGCTCTCCTACACTGTTGCTGCAATTGAGACTCCTACTGTCCCACACCTCCACTCTGCTACCCAGGGTCAGCCTGCCACCTGGATGGCCAGGAAGATCCTTCTGATTAAGCAAATCTCACTGTTCAACTTTATCATCCATCCCCAAAGAGCCAAACGAGTAGAGAAAGTATACCTTCTTCAATAAATCAGTAAAAAATGCTGGAAATACTGGCTGCCATTTAGGGAAAAAAAAAAAAAATTCACACACACACACACACACACACACACACAATTGGAGCCCTATCTCACAACTTAAGCAAAATCAGCTCCAAGGTGTTTATTTAAAGATAACAAAGGTAACCATATTAGAAAAACGTATAACCATTTTTATAATTTTGAAATGGGACGCACTTTCCTAAGTACTTTGCAGAAATACAGACATTATAACAAATGGACATATTTTACTACATAAACATTTAAAATTCACTTATGTGGGGAGAAACCCTACAAATAAAATTAAAGGGGAAACACCAAATATTGGGAAAAATATCTTCAGTGTATGTAACAAGTGAGAAGTTAGTATCCTTGCTGTATAGAGCCTTCTTTCAAAATTATAAGGAAAATTTAATGACAGCATAGACAAAATATGAACTGCCAGTTATAAAAGAGGAAATAAAAATGACCAATACTGGAGTTCCTGTTGTGGCTCAGTGGAAATGAATCTGACTAGCATCCATGAGGACACAGGTTGGATCCCTGACCTCGCTCAGTGGGTTAAGGATCCCGCGTTGTTGCTGGGAGCTATGATGTAACCCAGCTCGGATCCAGCGTTGTGTGGCTGTGGCATAAGCCAGAGGCTACAGCTCCCACTGGACCCCTAGCCTGGCAACCTCCATGTGCTGCAGGTGAAGCCCTAAAAAGACAAAAAACAGGAGTTCCCGTCGTGGCGCAGTGGTTAACGAATCCGACTAGGAACCATGAGGTTGCGGGTTCGATCTCTGGCCTTGCTCAGTTGGTTAACGATCCGGCGTTGCCGTGAGCTGTGGTATAGGTTGCAGAAGCGGTTTGGATCCCACGTTGCTGTGGCTCTGGCGTAGGCTGGCAGCTACATCTCCAATTAGACCCCTAGCCTGGGAACCTCCATATGCCGTGGGAGCGGCCCCCAAAATGGCAAAAAGACAAAAAAAAAAAAAAACCCAAAAAACAAAACAGAATGACCAATACACAGATTTTTTAAGTTTAGCTTTATTGGTGATTGTAGAGATAAGTGAAACAAAGTTCTATTTTTTCTTTGACAATGGTGATAAGTAAACGGGGCATACATAGGTGCGCTTTTGGGGTGGGAGTATAAGTTGATTCACCTGTTCAGGAGGACAATTTTGCAACTTGAACCTGCAGAGAAATAAAAATGAGCATAATCTTGAGCTTTAGGAATTCATTTTGGAGAGAGAGAAAAATTGGGGCAGATTCTTAAAAATTCAGTGGACAGACCAATATTTACTACCCCCAGCAACACAGGAGAGCTTGGTTACACCACATTCTTGCAAATGAGTATGACTTTCCATTTTAGCCATTCTCTCAAGAGTCCAGAGGTTTCTCGTGTTTAATTTACCTGTCTCTTATGCACCTTTTCATATACTTATTGGCCATTCGGACATACTGTGTGTGTGTGTGTGTGTGTGTGTGTGTGTGTGTGTGTGAGAGAGAGAGAGAGAGAGAGACAGAGAGGTGTCCATTCAAGTTTCTCCTTTTCTCCTCTCCTTGTCCTCCTTCTGAATATTTTTTTTTGTTTTTTGTTTTCTGTTTTTCTGTTTTGTTTTGTTTTTGTTTTGTCTTTTTGCCTTTCCTAGGGCCACTTCCACGGCATATGGAGGTTCAGAGCTATAGCCACTGGCCTACACCAGAGCCACAGCAACTTGGGATCTGAGCCGCGTCTTTGACCCACACCACAGCTCACGGCAATGCCAGATCCCTAACCCACTGAGCAAGGCCAGGGATTGAACCCGAAACCCCATGGTCCCCAGTCAGATTTGTTAACCACTGAGCCTCGACGGGAACTCCTGCATATTTTTTTATTGGTCGTTTTTTTGTTTTTTTTTTTGTTTTGTCACTGATATGTAGGAGTTCTGTAGCTGCTCTGTTTCCAAGTCCTTTGTTGGATGTGTTTTTTGTTTTTTCTTTTCTTTTCTTTTCTTTTCTTTTCCCACTGTACAGCAAGGGGATCAAGTTATCCTTACATGTATACATTACATTTTTTTCCCCCACACTTTGTTCTGTTGCAACATGAGTATCTAGACATAGTTCTCAATGCTACTCAGCAGGATCTCCTTGTAAATCTATTCTAAGTTGTGCCTGATAAGCCCAAGCTCCCGATCCCTCCCACTCCCTCCCTCTCCCATCAGGCAGCCACAAGTCTCTTCTCCAAGTCCATGATTTTCTTTTCTGAGGAGCTGTTCATTTGTGCTGGATATTAGATTCCACTTATAAGTGATATCATATGGTATTTGTCTTTGTCTTTCTGGCTCATTTCACTCAGGATGAGATTCTCTAGTTCCATCCATGTTGCTGCAAATGGCATTATGTCATTCTTTTTTTATGGCTGAGTAGTATTCCATTGTGTATATATACCACCTCTTCCGAATCCAATCATCTGTTGATGGACATTTGGGTTGTTTCCATGTCCTGGCTATTGTGAATAGTGCTGCAATGAACATGCGGGTGCATGTGTCTCTTTTAAGTAGAGTTTTGTCCAGATAGATGCCCAAGAGTGGGATTGTGGCATCATATGGAAGTTCTATGTATAGATTTCTAAGGTATCTCCAAACTGTTCTCCATAGTGGCTGTACCAGTTTACATTCCCATGTTGGATGTGTTTTTACAAATATCTTTTCTTGGACAGTAATCTGTGTTTGTAATTCCTGATAGTGTCTTTTAAGGAACCATTCTTATTTTTAAAGTAGTCTAGTTTATCAGTATTTTTCTTTATGTTTAGTGCTTTTTATGTCCTATTTATAACAAATTTTTGCTAAACTCAAGTCATATTCATATATTCTAGAGTAATATATATATATATACACACACACACACACACAATTTTTTTTTTTTTTTACAATGCCTCATTGTTTTCCTTTTCACATTTGGATCTATGATCCATCTGGTATTGATTTTAATGTGTGGTTAAAAATATTTTTTTCATGTGTTTATCCAACTGATTGGGCACCATTGATTGAAAACATCGTTCTTTCCCTTCTTCATTGCAGTGTCACCTATATCATAAATCGAGTAACGAGTATTTGTGAAGTTGTTTCTGAATTCTCCCTTCCAAGTCATTGGCTTATTTGTGCTCAAACCACCCTGTCTTGATTACTGTAGTTATATAATATGTAGTAAGTAAGACCTCCAGCTTTGTTCTTCAAGATTGTCTTGGATATTTTTTGGCCTTTTATATTACTATGTCAGTTTTAAAATCAGCTTGGCAATTTCACAACCGTCTTAAAAACCAGTGTTATTCACTATAGCTGAATGATAGGACTTCTGGGTAAATACTTATCAGAAAGAAATATCCAGAAAATGTTCATGGCAACTCTATTCATAAGAGCCCCAAATTAGAAACAACCCAAGTGTCCATCAATGGTAGAATAAATAAATAACTTCACAGCCAGAGTGGAATGATGTGCAGTAAACAAGAAGAAATTAACCAGCACTCCATGCAATGGCATGGTTAAATCTCATAAGCATTATGTTTAATACAATAAGCCCAAACCAAGAGAGTTCACAATGTGATTCCACATATACCAAATGCAAAAGAACAAGCAAAGTTAATGTACGGTGTTAAAGGTCAGGAAAGTCCTGTCTTTGTGGGAAGAAGGGTCATGGCCCAGGTCTTCCGGGGGTCTTTCAGTCAGTGAACATTTGAACACTTGTGATTGTGTACTTTTTTTTTTTTTTTAGGGCCGAACCCAATGTGGTTACTGCTCTGGGGGTGGGGGTGGGGGTTAAGGAATGAAGGCACAGACCAATATTTTACAAAGCATTATGGGAGCAAAAGGACCACTCTTTCAGCCTTGCCTGTGGGTGGGGGGAGTTCTCTTGGTTATTGAGCAGGAAGTAGGATTTCAACTACTGTAGTCAAGGAGCTGTTGGTATTTTTGAGGCCAGGAAATAGAAACATCTGAAACTAATGTGGCAAATTGTATTTTTAATTTGAAACAAGGTTAAAGTTTAATTTAAGGCCTGACTAATTTCCTTGGAACTCTGGATTAGTAGGTCTGTTGTCATTGGGATGGCTAACACACAAAGTTCTTAAAATCTCTAATATGGAGAAAATTGATCCACAGATCCTTTTATCCTCTCCTTTTGGGAACAAGTCACTAACAAATTTCATTGGTTAGATGTGGCTTCACCAATGAAGGAGAGAAATGTAGTTGTATTTGTTAAAAAAATACAAACCTCCAAACCCCAAACACCCAAGTTTCTCTGGATAGTCAGGAGCTGCCAAAGTAAGAAATATACTTATAGGTAAGGGAAGGGAAATTTTGGATATGATGAAGCAACCAGAGAGAGGGAGCTGGAATTTTCTGTCTAATTGTTGGCAGTTTAAGGATGTCTCTAAGGACCAAATGTTCTGGAAGAAATTTTGTGTAGTAAGAATGTCCCCAAATTAAACCTCTCAGCTAATTCAGGCCTTCTGGAACCCTCTGGTTTGGTGAAGGGTGGTTTGATTGCTTCCTAAGAAATGTAAACCAACTGGGTTCCACCAAGAGTAGGGGGAGAGCCAGGCAGGGGAGTACTAGGTGCCTTGGACAATGGACAGTTTCCCGTGAAGTTTCCAAGCTACTTTGTTGTGAAGTATCTCAGCCCGTGGAAAAAGTGTGTAATGGAAAGGAATTTGGAGAGGGGCAGATAAGGGTTCCAACCCTGCCTTGGCCATTTGCGGGTCCCCATGACCTTGGGATACCCCGTGGCAAGTTCCCGTTGCCTCAGTTTCCTTTCCTGGAAAGGGAGGGTCATAACACACACCTTGAATCATATCTACCTTGTGAGAATGAACCCCAGTGTTTTTAAGTCTCTTAGCACAGACTCTGGCATCTACCAGGCCTTCACTCAATCATCATCATATTATTTTCGCAATGCTTTCTGGCTGATGTCATGCTGGACAATAAATGCAGCATTGAGCACCTCCTTTCTAGGTCACTGTGTCCACAGTTTAGGGTTCATGCTGTGATTCTGTTTATGCAAAGTTCAGAAAACAAGCCGAGCTAATATACACCGTGAGAAATCAGGGAAGTCCTGTCCTCTGGGGAGGAGGGGTCATGCTGCAGGCCTTCTGGGTGCACTGTCTTTCTTTTTGGAAATTATATATATATATTATATATATATGTTCATAAGGCAAATCACAGGTTTGCTTGGAGCTGGACTCAGCCTGCAGGCAAACAATGGGAAACTGGCAGTTAGGCCAGGAATAGAATGGGTCTCTTCGTGGGTCTCTCTCTGCTATTGGGCTCGAAAATGCAACAGAGTATGTTTTAAAATTAAAAAAAAAATTTTTTTTGTCTTTTTGCCTTTTCTAGGGCTGCTCCCATGGCATATGGAGGTTCCCAGGCTAGGGGTCGAATCCAAGCTGTAGCCCCCGGCTTACACCAGAGCCACAGCAACATGGGATCTGAGCCGAGTCTGCAACTTACACCACAGCTCACGGCAACACCAGATCCTTAACCCACTGAGTGAGGCCAGGGACCGAACCCGCAACCTCATGGTTCCTAGTCGGATTCGTTAACCACTGAGCCACGACAGGAACTCTAGAATTTTAAAAAATTTAATAAGACAGATAAAAATTAAAAAAAAATTTATATTATGGACACACCTGCAGCATATGGAAATTCCTGGGCCAGGGGTTGAATCTGAGATGCAGCTACAACAACGCCAGAGCCTTTAACCCACTGTACCAGGCCCGAGGTTGAACCTATACCTCTGCAGCGACGTGAGCTGCTGCAGTCAGATTTTTAACCCACTGGGCCTCCTGTTTAAAAAAAAAAAAAAAAAAAGACCCACAGTGAGAGAAATACATTTTGTTTTGATCTCAATACAAGCTTGTAGATGAATGAAACAAATGTTTCACAGGACAATACTAACCTACTTACTACAAAGCACTCAGATATTTTATTTTCTCAACTCTTTTATATCCCTTAAAAATGTTGGTTGTAACTCACTCTCTTGATTTTATTACTCATCGTTGGATTAAAACCTGCAGTTTGAAAAACACCATTTTCATCCAGTCCCTCTGACTGCTGATCAGGAAACTGAGGCACAGAGAGGGGAAGGGGACTCTATTAAGGAAAGGGGTGGATGGGGAGTTCCCGTAGTGGCACAGAGGAAACGAATCTGACTAGGAACCATGAAGTCGCGGGTTCGATCCCTGGCCTTGTTCAGTGGGTTAAGGATCCAGCGTTGCCATGAGATGTGGTGTAGGTCGCAGATGTGGCTCAGATCTGGCGTTGCTGTGGTTGTGGTATAGGCCGGCATCTGCAGCTCTGATTGGACCCCTAGCCTGGGAACCTCCATATGCCGTGGGTGTGGCCTGGCAAAAAGACACACAAAAAAAGAAAGAAAGCGGTGGGTGAAACAGGTTTGAAGCCAGATGTGTGCACCCAGGAGCTCTGGCTATTTCTACAAACCACTGCACACAGACGTGTGGCCTTCTAAAACCATGGACTGGGAGAAACTTTTCTTTTTCTTTCTCTTCTCTCTTCCTTCTTTCCTTCCTCTCCTCCCTTGCTTCTTTCCTCCCTCCCTCTTTCTTTCTTTCCTTCCTTCTCTCTCTTTCTTTTTTTTATGATTATAAAGATTCAGCAGGCCCATTGCTAAAGGCAGACACCAGAATATGTTCTTCTGCAGCTCAGAGCCCCGCCTTCACCTGCCAAGTGTGAGTAGCAGCCCCTAGAACCGTCCAGGCTGTGGTCAGAACTGGCCGTTCTTTCCAAAGGAACTGAGTGGTTCAAAATCTTGTCCTGCTTTCTGCAAATAGCGGGAAGAGGTTTGTCAATCTGCCCCCAGGCCTTCTCCCACTGTTTGCAGAGCTAGACAAGGATGTCAGACCCTGGGAGATGGGTACAAACTTTAAGGTGATAGGAGGGGAGGAGATTCTCAAGGGCTGTTTTTGTTGTGGCTTTCCCTACAGGTGACACTTTCACCTTTCTAGGAACGGAGAGCCTGGCCTTGGCTTTAGATGGAGCTCCCAGAGAAGTTATCGCTATTTTAGTACCCTCGCCTCACTCTGTTTTGTTGGTTATTCCCATTCTAGTCCTACCCACCCTACACTATATACACTCTGCATCTTGTTCATCCTGCTACAGGACTTGGCCCAGTAAATGTGGGTTAAATCAAAGAGAGCCTGTGCTGTTTACCAATAATTCATTTCCCTTGAGCCAGATTTTGTCTTTTTTTTTTTTTTTTTTTTTTTTTTTTTTTTAATTCTGGGAAAGACATGGATTTTTGGCCTCATATCTATGGCTGCACCAAAACCCAGACATCAGATCTAAGTGACTATATCTAACCCTCGGGTTTATGCCTAAATTTACACAAGCCCGATGTTGCTGAAACATAGAAGTTTCTGCTATTGTGGAGCCTCCTGTCAATTGCTACTTAAACTTTGGCCTTGGCTGCCATTTGCTCTTTGGCAAAAATGCCTGAAATTCTGCCCAGGTGTGTGTGTGTGTGCTACACAAGTCAGTGCATGGATTAAAACCTGCAGCATCAAAACTGCATTATTGCTTATCTGTCCCTTACTCATCCCCTCATCTTTTAGCAAGTGACATGAATTCATTTATCCCTTTATTCTTAAACACTTATTGAGTGCCTTGCCAGTGTTCCATCACTGGAGATGCAGTGGCTACATGAGTCAGATTAGGTCCTTGATCTGATGGTGTTTATATTCTAGAGAAAAAACGGCACATAATAAACATGTAAACAGAAGTCTTGCAGTTGGATTTTTTTTTTTGTAGCTGCGGCATGTGAAATTTCTCAAGCCAGGGGTCAAACCTGAGACACAGCAGTAACCAGAGCCATAGCAGTGACAATGCCTGATCCTTAACCCACTGAGCCGCCAGGGAAACTCCAAACTATAATTTTTTTTTTCTGGGGGGGGGGAGAAAATTTTAGATAGTGTATACGGGTTTTGAATAAAAGAAAAGGAAAGGATAATGAGGTACAATGATTGGGGCTGGGCTCTGGAAGGAAGATAACGTTGATCAAGAGACTTGAATTGCAAACAGGCAAGAAACTGGCTCAGGTGAAAGGAAACTGGGGGAGTGAGAGTCAACTGCTGATTAGCTCAGGATGCTGAAGGATGTGTATGTGGAGGAGCCAGACTTTGAGTATCTTCTCTATTCAAGAGGTGCTCTTAGGCCCCTAGGAAGAAGCATGGATTTTATTCCAAATGCAATGGAAATCTACAACTTTAATGCTTCCTGACTTTTCTCCCTACAAGTTGCAGAGTTCTGTCTCCACTGGCTTAAGACTTATAGTCTTGGAGTTCCTGCCATGGCTCAGCAGTAACAAACCTGACTAGTATCCTTGAGGACTCAGGTTTGATCCCTGGCCTCACTCAGTGGGTTAAGGACCTGGCATTGCTGCAAGCTGAGGTGTAGGTTGCAGATGAGTCTTGGATCCCACGTTGTTGTGGCTTAAGCTGGCAGCTGCAGCTCTGATTTAACCCCTAGCCTGGGAACTTCCATATGCCCTGGGTGTGGCCCCCCCCAAAAAAGGCTTATGGTCTTGAAGGCATCCTCAGAGCCAACTGCCACAACATTTCAGGGCACAGTTTTGTTTTTTGGTTTTTTTAATTTAAAAAAAAGTATGTACATATATACATCCACTGTGCCGGGTGGAGGATTGAACTTGCACCTCACAGCAACCTGAGCTACTGCAGTTGGATTTTTTTTCCCTTGCTTCTTAGGGCCACACCCACAGCCACAGCAATGTGGGATCAAACCACATCAACAACCTACACTGCAGCTCAAGGTAATGCCAGGGATTGGAAACAAATTGGACTAGGAACCATGAGCTTGCAGGTTCAATCCCTGGCCTCACTCAGTGGGTTAAGGTTCCAGTGTTGTCGTGAGCTGTGGTGTAGGTTGCAGACGCAGCTCAGATCTGACATTGCTGTGGCTATGGTGTAGGCTGGCAGCTGTAGCTCCAATTTGACTCCTAGTCTGGGAACCTCCATATGCCACGAGTGTGGCCCTGAAAAAAAACAGCAGATGATGGTCCACTTCTGGCCAATATGTATGCTATTTATAAATTTCATTAGGTGAGAGTGACCCACAGTAGGGAGGAAAATATAAATAATTTACCAGTTAATACTTCTGTCTTTCTTTCTCCATCTCAACTACCTACTGAAACTAAGGTTGTTAACTATAGCAGGGAGCTGAGCATTGTGTGAATTGTTTTAAACACATTATCTCAAATAATCAACATGACAATCCTGTGAGGTAAGTGCTATTATTATTCTCATTTTACAGAGGGGAAACCGCAGGCTCAGAAGATTAAATGAATTGCCCAAGATTATGCAAATTTTCACCGGGAGTGACGCAGGCAGGATTCAGATCCCAAATCTCAAAGCTACTTTGTGCTCTTGACCCTGGTCCGGACCCCTTCCCTGCAGCTCCATCCATTATAGGGAGATTTCTCCAAATCAGTTTCTTTTAAAAGGAACTTCTGCTTCTGCCTAGTGGGGTTTCCTTCATATTCATCTCACACACTTACTGTAAATAACGCTGATCGTTAACATGTGTACAGCTTGGTAGGTAGTTAAATGTTTGCCTTAAATATATGACCTCACTAAATGCTCCCACAGTAACCACGTGGCAAGGGCTCCTTCAGTATATCCTATTGACAGATGAAGAGGAAAGATGAGAGCTGAAATGACTGGTCCAAAGACATCCAGGGGGCTGGCACTGAAGACAAGGGTGGGTGGGGATAGTCAGCACCTCATCTTTGAGCAGATGCTGGAGTTCTTTCTTCCTTGTCTATAGGGCTGGTGCCACCACACCAGAAAGATGAGAGTGGGTGGGGTTGATTAGCATTTCATCTTATGAGTAGATGCTGAAATTTTTTCTTCCTTGTCTATGGGTCTTCCTGTGGCAGATATTACCATGGGAGGGGAGGCAGGAATAAACCTTGATTTGCTTCTGTATAAAGGGTCAATGCTATTGAGTGTCCCATTACGCCCAAGATTCTTGCCTTCTGGGAGTTACTTGCCATTTCCTATTTCATGATCTCCCAAGAAATCCTGTGAAGTAACACAGGCACCTTGTGTCGAAAGTGACCCAGTTGGGTCAAGGCAAAGGTGCTTGGTTTGCAATCCTAGCATACAGCTTGTGTTGGGGTGGGGGGGACTTTCACACCTATTATGACAACAATCCGCAGTGAGGCAGGCAGTCTTGCTATTATTTCTGCCCATTGTATAGATGAGGAAACTGGGTCCCAGAGAGCACACAGAGACTGTAAGTGGTACTGTCAGGTCTAGAGTTTAGTTTGTCCAAGATGAATGCCGGTTTAGTCCATACTCTTTTCAGTACACCATGCTTTTCTTTTTTAAATTTTCTAAAAAGTAAATATGAAACATTCAGCAGTCCTAAAATTTTTATTTACAGCCCCCTCCCCTCCATAATGTTCCTTATAGATCTGTTTTCCTGGCAGCATTTGAGCATCTGGCAAATGGTAGGATCTTTCCCCATGGCAGCTGGAAACCAGTGAGTGAAACATTTACCAGGTTATTGACATAATAGCTCTGGATGTTTGTGTAGGTATCAGGCAGTTAAAGATTGCTTTTTAACTGTTTTAAATGGAAATAAAGGTGACAATAAGCCCTAAATGGCCCAATAGAATGTCAAGAGTAATCAATACTTGAGTATGATAAGTTTATAGTCATGGGGGGGATCCCAGAAGAGACCTATTCTTTCTGCCTGAACTGGGGTTGGGGGTTTGCGGATGGGAAAGAGCTCAGGAGGCCTTTGAGAAGAACTGAAGGAGGGGGCTGAAGTAGGGATTCGGGGACAGAGTCAGTAGGTGGAAAGATCACTAAATCCAAATGATGACCTCATGCCAGTCACAGATCTCTTGCTGCTGATACCCAGAGCAACAGCATGTCAGTGTCATGGACACTTATAACTGAGGTCGCCTTATAAGAGGAGAACTGTAAACTAGCAAGTAGGGATGGGACCAGAGATATGCAAAACAAAACAAAAAAGATAAAACAGCTGGCAAGGGCAAGACTGTCTGGAATTTCAACATATCTAAAGAAGGATTGTGTCAGTCTAAAGGGGACCAGGTCATTCTTGGAATCTTGGAAACTGGGAACTACCGAGGCTTGTGGGGGTCTTGACACCAGACTTGGCATCTTTCTCTGTTAGGGGTATGTGGAAGGATGTGCCAAGACATGTTAGCTCAAACCTGCTAAATTTTCAGGTCAGATTACTGTATCTGGGACCCTCCAAGATGCTACATGCCTTCCCTTGGGCAGGTGTGTCTATCGGCAGAACATCTGGTCACACTCAAGGGGCTACTGATTCCAGGAACCTGTGGGAGCATTTGGGGGTTTGGGGATGAAGTGTTGGGGAAGATGATGGTGTGAGCAATGGCTGTGAGCTGAGAGGAGGTTGGACACTCAGACTGACAACTATGTTTGGCCAACAGACCATCATGGTGACCTTCTTAACAACTCTTTTGGTAGCAGAATGGGCCTGATGCCAGCTTGTGGGCTGTGCAGGACTCTGGAGGGCAAGAGTTGAGCCACCAGCAGAGAGAGCTAAGGCAGGGCTGGAGGGGAATTGGGATGAGGGGACTTTTACTTTTCTAAAAATAAAATATATAAGGTGTGAGATGTGAGCACAGGAGTGGTGGGAAGAGCTGATGGAAAGGAGCCCGTTACAGACACTGTGGGGAGAGGAGGTAGGGAGGCAAAGGCTCAGGTGGAAGAGAGTCAAGACCAGAAGGAGGCTGAAGAACACAGAGAATGCAGGACCAGATGTCTTCTTTGCCGAGGACGAGGGAGCCGGCTTGGGTAGGTGCAGCTGTTGGTTTAAAGAAGGGATGGAGATTTAGAACTGGCTGCTGAGAGAAATGGGGGTGGGGGCATCCTCACCAGGGATGGGGGAAAAGGCTTCCTGAATGATATTTCAGATCCAGCAGGAACACCCCCCCCCCCCCGCATCTGTGAGGACAACTCAGCGTAGGGAACACAGTCTCTGCCCACAATGATGCAACCATGAGCAAGAGCCACCAAATCCTGTCTCTGATGTAAAAATGAAAGCAAAATGAGTGACAGAGCCATTGTGAAATATAGACACATCTTTCTTTCCCTAGGAAACACCCAGCACATGGCTTTGCCAGACCCGTGTCTGTATCTTTATTTTCCCCGGAAGGGGTAACACACCAAGGGTCCAAGACCTGTCCTCATCTCACAGGCTGGGACCTTAGATCTGCATACATGTTTGGGGAGGACAAGGAAGCAGGGTGAGGAAATGAAGCCCCGATGCCAGGCAGTGGGAAGCCAGGAAAGATCACATTTCTGAAATTCCGAGCCTGGAAGTGGGAGCTGGCCAGTCCTTCTTGAAGCAAACCCATTAGGTACAAATGAGCTACTCTGGGCCAGCCAAGCTCCTTCCAGAAGGAATTTTTACTTTGCTTAATAAATGCCCACAGGCCTCCTCTAAATACCAAGCTTACTTGTGCATTTTTTTTTTGTCTTTTTGTCTCTTTAGGGCCGTACTCGAGGGATGTGGAGGTTCCCAGGCTAGGGGTCCAATCGGAGCTGTTGCCTCCAGCCTACGCCAGAGGCACAACAACGCATGATCTGAGTCGTGTCTGCAACCTTCACCACAGCTCATGGCAATGCTGGATCCTTAACCAACTGAGCGAGGCCAGGGATCAAACCCGAATCCTCATGGATGCTAGTCGGGTTGATTAACCACTGAGCCATGGTGAGAACTCCTCCTTGTGCATTTAATTAGGATTTTAGGGAGTTCCTATTCTGGCTCAGCGGTAACCAACCTGATTAGGATCCATGAGGATGTAGGTTCAATCCCTGACCACTCTTAGTGGGTAAAGGATCTGGCATTGCCATGAGCTGTAGTGTAGGTTGCAGATGTGGCTTGGATCCTGTGGTGCTATGGCTGTGGTTTAGGCCGGCAGCTGTAGCTCTGATTCGACCCCTAGCTTGGGAACATCCATACGCCACAGGTACAGCCCTAAAAAGCACACACAAAAAAAGGATTTTAATGTCTGGAAAGACAATTCCAGGGACACTTCGTGGGCATAATAAGCATGGCCCCCTCAAATGAGCCACTTTCCTCAGGGGACAGATCCGTGTAGGGTTCCTAGGTCCAGATCCAGACACATGCGGGAGGGAGTTTTTCTGAAGTGGCATCTCCCTTCTCTAGCAGGTAGCTCTGTGCTCTCCCCTCCCCAGGACTTGTTTTCGGCTTGGGTGAAAGGAGAGAGCAGATGCCCGGTGGTTTATGAAAAGGGATGAGCACAGTCTAGGAACGGAGCCTATTGGTGACAGCAAGTTAGAAATAGCAGATGGAGGGTGAGGCTGTTCTAGTAAGAATGAGTTGTACATGTTGCCGAGACTGGATTTGTGATGTCCATGGCAACACGTGAGAAACAATACAAAGCACAGACTTGTGGTGGTCCCTCGAGGGCCAGTAGTGGAGTGGGGAGGGGAGGACTAGGAGGTCAGGATCTCAGTCCCACCTCTTCTCAGTGTGGGACTTGGGGCCATTGTTTCTCCTCGAGTCTCAGTTTCCTCATCTGAGAATGTCACAGTAGTGCATAGATCCTAGGGCTGCTCTGAGGATCAGGGGAGGTAATTTGAATTCCTGTGCAAGTTAAGGTACTTGTTACAAACATGAAGTCTCATAAGTGGAGGTTACAAATAGGCATGGACGTGCAAGAAATGAGGTGTGAGGAGTTCCCTGGGGGCTCAGTAGGTTAAGGATCTGGCTTGGGTCACTGCTGTGTGTGGGTTCGATCCCTGGCCCAGGAAGTTCCACATGCTGCAGGTGTGGCCAAAAAAAAAAAAAAAAGAAAGAAAGCAAAGAAAAGAGGGAGTTCCTATCATGGCGCAGTGGAAATGAATCTGACTAGGAACCATGAGGTTGCTAGTTCAATCCCTGGCCTCCCTCATTGGGTTAAGGATCTGGCGTTGCCGTGAGCTCCGGTGTAGATAGCATATGCAGCTTAGATCCCATGTTGCTGTGCCTCTGGCATAGGCTGGTGGCAACAGCTCCGATTTGACCCCTAGCCTGGGAACCTCCATATGCCTTGGATGCGGCCCAAAATAGACAAATGACCAAAAAAAAAAAAAAAAAGTAGAAAAGAGATGTGGGTCACATTTGTTTATTCTGCCCACTGTGTGCAAGGCCCCAGGCTAGGCACTTGGGAGACAAAAACAATAAGGTATAAATATCTGACCTGAAAAATGCCCCTCTTGCAGGGGAAGTGGGAAGCAGTGATTTCACTAGAATGTGGTAAGTGCTATGCAAGCAGAGAGGAAGACACACTCTGGTTTGGGGGCAGGATCCTTTGTGACAGAGCTGACCTTTGAGAGAGTGAACTACAGGCAGAGGAGGGAAGAAAAGCTTTCAAGGCAGAGGGAACAGTTTAGGGGCGTGGAACAGTAGGCTCTCTGAGGAACTTGCTAGAAAATCTATGTGAATGGCTCATTTTCCCACCCGGACCCCCAAAGTGTGAGGGAAGCTGTGAGTCCTGTCTGTTCCCTTTTCAAAGGCTCCCTGGGGTGGTGATTAAGAGGAGGTGGGGAGACGAGGAATTTAAGGTGTTGAAAGAGGAGCCTGGGAAGGGTGGAAGGGGGTCCATGTGTGTGACAGATCCGGAACTCAAGTGCTTAAGGCTGGAAATATGAAGGTGGGGAGAGTGGGCTCTACTGCAGGAGCAAAAAAAAAAAAAAAAAAAAGTAGATGGTTTTGGCAGAAATGCAGCTACCAGGTTAATACTGTATAAATGAAAAAAAAAAAAAAATAGCCCTTTTGCTTGAATCCAAACATAGTTGCTATTTAGGTAAAGGCCCTTCCCTCCTTATATCCCATAAGCTCAACTCAGCCCAGGTCAGTCAGCACTTTTTTTTTTTTTTTTTTGGACCCCAATGTACAGTAACTTGATGGGGAATCTCAATTCCCAGATCAGGGATTGAACCCAGGCCACAGTGGTGAAAGTACTGAATCCTAACCACTAGACCACCAGGGAACTCCCAGGGCCCAACTCCTTGGGGTTCACCTCTGTTCTGAAGTATTCTTGACATCTGCATCCCTAAACCCTCTCCTTCTACCCCAAATATGTGTATGTTTATACACTTGGGATACACATACATGGTTCTTTCTCATGGTTTAAAAGCCATCCCGTTCGTTTTGATGGCACCAGGCTGAAGGCGTGAGGAGGTCATGGTTGTGTAATGACAAAGGAGGAGGGTCTGTGCTCTGGAACCGGGTTGGCTTGGGGTCATCCAGGTACCCTCACTCTCATTTGATCCCCCTGGGCTGGGTTCCTCATCTGGAAAGCAGAAATGATAGAACCTACCTTACAGGCTTTTGGAGTTAAATGATACAACAGATGTGAAAAATCACTTGGTACACTTGAATGGAGGGGAAATTTATGATTGAGTGAAGACTTTAGTGCTTTATGAAACATATATATTCATACATATTTAAAATGATCATATCATATACATATATATCCTTCCTTCTATACTCTTCTTCCTCCTTCTGTTTTGTGGTTCCAAATGGAAGAATCTGTCTTAAAAAAAAAATCAGCAAGCCGGGGAGTTCCTGTTGTGGCTCAGTGGGTTAAGAACCCGACTAGTATCCAAGAGGATGTGATTCCTGGTGTGGCTCAGTGGGTTAAGGACCCGACTAGTATCCAAGAGGATGTGATTCCTGGCGTGGCTCAGTGGGTTAAGGATCTGGCATTGCCGTGAACGTGGTGTAGGTCTCATATGTAGCTTGGATGCAGTGCTGCTATGGCTGTGGCATAGGCTGGCAGCTGCAGTTCCAATTTAGCCCCTAGCCTGAGAACTTCCATATGCCCAGGGTGCAGTTCTAAAAAACAAAGAACAGAAAAAAAAACAAAACAAAACAAACAAACAAAAAACAAGGAAAGAAAATCAGCAAGGTGGAAAAAAAAAGTCATATTTAAATTTCATGTCACAATCTTATGTCCTGAATCCATGACCAAGTTACAGAGGTGGATGCAAATATTCAAAAATATTTGATGAAGTACAGCATGGTAAAAAGAATGTGCACTGTAGCATCAGACAGACCAGAGTCCAAACTCTAGCACTTCCTAGCTGTGTTTAGCTGCTCTGAGCCTTGGCTTCTGAGTCAATGAAATGGGTATAATAACATAGGCTTTATGGATTACTAATATGCTATTTTGCACAGTGCTTTTTTTTTTTTTCTTGGCTCCTCCCATGGCATTTGGAAGTTCCTGGGGCCAGGGATTGAACCTATACCATGGCAATGATGGCAGTGACCCAGGCTTCTGCAATGACAATGCCAGATCCTTAACCTTCTGTGCCACAAGGGAACTCCTTGCACAATGCTTTGTATGGGGCTGGTGCTGGTAAGCCTGTAATACACACAAGCCACTAATCATCATCTTCATCAGTAGCAGCAGCAGCATCTTTTTGAAAGATTTTT
Organism: Phacochoerus africanus; assembly: GCF_016906955.1. Taxonomy (NCBI): domain Eukaryota; kingdom Metazoa; phylum Chordata; class Mammalia; order Artiodactyla; family Suidae; genus Phacochoerus; species Phacochoerus africanus. The sequence goes on from NC_062545.1 coordinate 250,640,358, forward strand.
ATTGTATCAAATTTTCTATTAACTGAGGGCTTTTTGGATGACCTCAAAGGCTGTTTGTTCATGCCTTCATTTGTTCAACAAGCATTTATGTGGTTCCTACTGTATGTCAGGTACTTCACTAAGGTCTGTAAGGTTTTGAATGAGAGAGCATTTGTTAGAGATCCTATCTCTAATGGGAGTAAAGCACTTACTCTGCTTTCATAGCTCTTTGTCAAGTTTCGAGTGCTGAAAATCAGCAATTAATTTTGAATCCTCTAGTTAATTCAGAAGGCAGATGTGATCACCTTTAAGAAAAGGGGTGGGTACTGATATCTTTTTTATCTATTACTGAATTATTATGCTCTGATTTATTTTTTTCCAAAAGAGATTTGAGGTGGCATAAAATAGAGCCATCAAAATAAGAAAAATCAAGCGTCATGAAATGTCATGAGAAGTAAGTTGTTTCCGATTCATTGTGTAAGAATATCTATTGTAATAATACATGCAGCTTAGAACTGAGCTTCCTAGCAGTAAAGGGGAAGATGGAAGAGGATGAACTAAAGGTCATATTGGATAATAAACAAGAATGAACCAACTCATCAATAGTTACTTCCTTTTTCTTCAATGGTAAACTCATATGAGATAAATCTTTAAGGAATATTGAAATGAAAAATACTCCCCAAATAAAACTGTTTTCAAAGAAATAGGAGTGTTAATTTGTGTGCCTGTCTCCTTCACCAAGAAATGACAGGTGCTAATCCTTTTAGATGGTGAATTAAAGCATCAAAGTTAAACTGTGAGGCTTTCTGGGGTTCTGTATAATGTAGGAACAGATTGAAGGGACTCCTGGGAAATGAAGTGTTTGCATTGTCTTAGACCATTTACTTTTGAGTATCAGTTATCTCAGTGGGCCTTTTGGTAGGGGCTGGCAAGCAGAAAATGGTCCATCCAATTATAGATCAGATATAACAATGTTGCTGACATAGGCAAAAACATGATAAAATAAAAATACTAAAAACACAAACAAAAGTCCACCACTCAATATGTTGATTGAAGAAACTGTCATCTTCCCTGCCGTATGACCTGAAAATTATCGTCTTCCCTGCTATATGACATGAATGGTGTTTATAATATTTATAATAACCAGAAAATGTAAGGACCTTCATACAGTCTATTTTTATTATGAAAATTTTTATGGTTCATTATGTGTAATGTATCATTATGGTGGCTTTGTTCTGATACTCAAGGACAACTCTTGAAAAACATCAAGTTGAACACAGCAGTGGAAGTCAACTAGACATCAATAAAAATTTAAAAAATGAAAAAAAACAAGCAAACAAAAAACCCATCAGGTTGAAGCTGTAGGCACATGGTCTCCCAGAACCTGTAAAAAGTTGCCCCTAGAGATCAGAGAACTTAAAAGTTTCATGTTCTATGAAGACTTGTGTGTGATGATACAGTCCAAATTTTATAGACTCCAATGGGACTTTCATGAACTTGCCACACTCTCGGAGTAATTATTTTAGTTAGAGAAACTTGGAAAATATATTTTTCAAGATGAGAACGAAGATTCCCAAGAACCCTCTGCTTGATCAACAGAGGTTTTCTGTAGTGAATTGACTCTTCCTTTATCCATAAATATTCACTCAGCATTACTGAGCGCCTGGCATCTACTAAGTGCCGGGCCCAGGGCAGAGGGTGTTTGTGGTGATGGATGCAAAGGGAAGTCAGTCTGGTGGGAGATGCAGGAGGGAAATAAGTGGCAGTGAGCCAGGTGACACAGGGCAGGGCAACAGCAAGGGTTATTGGACTCCAAAGGGAGAAGCTTGATCTGCCTGCACGAGCAGAAGACATCCCCAGGGAAGGTGCTTGGGCTGAATCTTGTAGCACAAGTAAGTGTCCCAGGAAGGGAAGACAGGAAATGTATTCCACGCCAAGGCAACAGTGTAAACCTCAGTATCATGAAAGAGTGTGATGCAAATAGGGAACAATGAAGAGTCCATCAGGTGTGAGCACAGGGCCACGTCGTGGTGGGAAAGGAGGCTGGAAGCTCAGTTTCTAAATATGTGGGAGGCAATGCTACTGTTCCATTGAGAAGGTAGTCCTCAGTCTAGTGCAGATAAGAAATCGGTTTCCACTCACACCAGGGCCCCTCTTTCTAGAAATGACATCATCCTCTTACATTCAGGCTCTGGTCCAATGTCTCTTCCTGGCTGTTGGCCAAAGAACTCAAGTTCTTGTATCCAGGAAGTTTTAACGTACCTTGAAAGCAGAGGAGGGGTCTGGATAATTTCCTTCAGGAAGCTATTGTGGACAATTGAAAGAGTATTGTGATCTGCTTTGGTTTTAGGCTACTAAATCATGGCACAAAGTGGGTGAAGAGAGACTGAAGGCAGGGAGACCATTTGGGATAACATTCCCATGTGCAGTAAGGTGACAAAGGCCTGACCAGGCCCATGACTGAAGGGACAAATAAATCTACTCGTTGGTTATGAGGGATGAAGGATCTGATGTATCTGAAGATGCCACGATCATTTCTGGCCTGCACAAGAGGCTCTTGGAGGTCCAGATCTTTGAGAGAGGTGGTCTGTGAAGGACCAGGATTTGGAGAACCTGATACATTTGTTTTCAAACATGTGGATTTTGTGGCCCTCAGAGGGCATAGCCAAGGGTGGTTGGATAGCAAGTGTTGGAGCTCAGCAGAGAAATCTGGGCTGAAGACAAGGATTTGGGGATTCTTAGCAGGAGGCGGCCACATGAGGACACGAGATCTTGGGGAATGAGAGTAAGAAAAGAGGGCTGAGGACAAAGTCCTGGGGAACAGGGACACTTACTGTTGGCCAAAGGTGATCCTGAAAAAAGGATCTCTACCTACTGTGTGATGTAGTAAGGGCCTAAACTCTCTCTGTGCCTCAGTTGCTTTATCTGTAAATTACAGATAACTGCTGTAACCCCTTGAATGTCATGTGGAAGACATTAAATGAGTTAACACATGTAAGGTGCTTACCACAGTGTTTGCACTTAGTAGGAGATCAATACAGTTAACCCTTAATCAAAGGGGTTGAGGGTACAGACCCTCTACACAGTTGAAAAATCCATCATAACTTTACAGTTGGGCCTCTGAATCTGTGGTTCTGCATCCACAGATACAACCAATCGCAGGTGGAAGAGTACTCTATATGGATTTATTTTTTTTTTAATTTTTATTTTTTGTCTTTTTTTGGTCTTGTTTCTATGGCCGCACCTGCGACATATGGAGGCTCCCAGGCTAGGGGTCTAACTGGAGCTGTAGCCGCTGGCCTATGCCAGAGTCACAGCAATGCCAGATCAGAGCCGCATCTGCGACCTACACCACAGCTCACAGCAATGCCGGATCCTTAACCCACTGAGGCCAGGGATCGAACCCACAACCTCATGGTTCCTAGTCAGATTTGTTTCCTCTGGTCATGACGGGAACTCCTATATGGATTTATTGAAAAAAAAAATCTGCATGTAAGTGCACCTGTGCCGTTCACCCTCATGTTGTTCCAGGGTCAACTGTATGCATTAGCAACTACTTTTCTCCCATGGCCCTAAGAGCCCCTCCTGGAAGAACACAGGGTGATGGTCTAGAGTGAACGGAGGTCCCAGTTTCAAAGGTCCCCTCCACAGGCTGTGAGATCTGTGACCAACACATTTTGCCCCTCTGGAGGCTCCCAAGCCTTGGAAAATTGGACGGATAGCCAGAATACCTGCCCTTACCTGGGCTGTCATTGGAATTAGCTGGGCCTGGACCCACTCCATCCCAGAGGATCTGTCCAGGACATCAGGATTTTAAAAATTCTCCAGGTGACCTTCTTGTGCAGCCAGAGGGGAGAACCTCCTTAGAAGGCTCCTGTGGGTCAAGACGAAAGCTACAGGGAAAGGGCTTGGTCAAAGCCGAAGTACATGGGAGACCTCACTGTTTTCCTGTGCTGGCTCTATAAATTCGCTTTCCCTTTAACTTCATTTATTTATTTTTCTCACTCCACTTTTTTTTTTTATTTTTCCAGTAACATAAAATATTTTATTACTAACCATAATCACATTTGTTACAAAGTTCTATGCCATGTAACAATGGGTTAGCATATATTATTTTTTCAGTTTTTTATTGTGATTGATTTACAATGTTCTGTCAATTTCTGCTGTACAGCAAAGTGACTCAGTCATACATATAATATATATACATTCTTTTTTCTGACATTATCTTCCATCATGTTCCATCACAAATGATTAGATAGGCGACATCACATATTTCCTATGCTATACAGCAGAATCCCATTGCCCAGCCACTCCAAATGCAAGAGTTTTCATCTACTAACCCCAGACTCCCAGTCCCTCCCTCTCCCCCCTGGTAAAGAGAAGTCTGTCCTCCATGCCCATGATCTTTTCTGTTTTGTAGATAGATCATTTGTGCCATATTTTAGACTCACATGTAAGTGATTTCATATAGTGTCTGTCTTTTTCTGACTTACTTCACTTAGTATGAGTCTCTAGTTCCATTCATGTTGCTGCAAATGGCATTATTTTTTTTATGGCTGAGTAGTATTCCACTACATATATGTATCACATCTTCCTAATCCATTCATCCATTGATGGGCATTAAGTTTGTTTCCATGTCTTGGCTATTGTGAATAGTGTTGCATTGAACATAACGGGTGCATGTATCTTTTTCAATGAAATTTTTATCTGGATATATGCCCAGGAGTGGGATTGTGGGTCATATGGTAGTTCTATATTTAGTTTTCTGAGGTATTTCCATACTGTTTTCCATAGTGCTTGTACCAATTTACATTCCCACCAACAGTGTAGGAGGGTTCCTTTTTCTCCACATCCTCTCCAGCATTTGCTATTTGTTAACTTGTTAATGATGGCCACTCTAACTGGTGTGAGGTGGTACCTCATTGTAGTTTTGATTTGCAATTCTCTAATAAGTAATGATGCTGAGCATTTTTTCATGTGCCTGCTGGCCATCTGTATATCTTCTTTGGTGAAATGTCTATTTAGGTCTTCTGCCCATTTTTCAATTGGGTTTTTTTGGTGGTTGTTGAGTGTATGAGTTGTTTGTATATTTTGGAGGTTAAACCTTTGTAGCATAACTACTCCCTTTAATAGGAAAGTAAGCCTTGTACTTAGAAAAAAAAAAAATTCCCCTTTCAGCACAGGCCATCATAGAAAGCAGATTCTTGCTGATGCTTCATCTTTGGCTCCAAAGGAAGTCCAGCCCCAGCCTAGTCATCCTCGGCCAAGTGCATTTGTCTGATCTCCAGGGAGCTCTCTCCAGCCCTCTGGGAGTTTGACAGATTTGACAAGCCTCTGAACACCCTCTACATGGGGAAGGAGGAGAGAACCACAGGGTGGGGGAGGGGTGGGTTTCCAAGGAACAGTGCAATGTGGGTCTCAGCTGTCGGAAGCCTTTGGGATTCAAGAAATCCCTTGATTTTCTTGAGGGAGCGTGTGCTGAGGGATTGAGGAAGAGCCAGGCTGGCTTTGGACTGATGCTGTAGGCAGAAGTGGCAGGCCGAAGCTCTGACACTAGGGGAGGAATGGCCCTCTTGTTTTTTAACAGCAGTTCAGGCACCTTCCCTCTTCTTCTGTCTCTTTCTTCATTGCTGTCCTAGGAATCATAGAACTGTTTTTGTCAGCTGGCATAAACCTCAAGGTTGGATTTCTATATCTTGACCTAATGTTGATGGGCTTCCATGAAGCTGAGTCCTGTCAGTTATTCAACGGACACATGGCTGGCATCAACCTCAGGGATTCACTTGGAACAGCCAGGTTCCAATTAACTGAGGTGGTTCCTTGTCCACAAGCATACTCTACATTTACTGGTGAGATTCCTGATATTCTTTTAATACCAGACTCCACAGTCTCAATCTTACCAGTTTGACTTCTGCCCTTTCTCACTGCCTTAAGACTGGGTCCCCAAATTCCTTTTGATCAAGTTCATGCAAGTTATTTCACTCATCCAGCCATCTATCCGTGAAGTCACTCATCCAGTTCACCATCCATCTACTTCCTCACCCATTCTCAATTCGTCCATCCATCTACCCACCTACCCATCTAATCATCCACCCATTATTATTATTATCATTTGCTTTTTAGGGCCACACCTGTGGCATATGGAAGTTCCCAGGCTAGGGGTCGAATTGGAGCTATAGCTTCCGGCCTATGCCACAGCCACAGCAATGTTGGATCCTTAACCCGAAACTGACAGCACTAATGGCCTGAACCTAGCCAGACTGGGACTTGAATCCATGTGCGGGGACTCGGACCCAGCCAAAACCCAGAATGGGACTTGAACCCAACGTTTTAAGTTCGCGTTACTCACCCTGTATCTGGACTCACCAACGCTTAGGTTCTTTATGCCTCTGCACAGAAGGAATTCAGCTAGAGACAAAGTGATAGGCGAGGAACAGATTTATTAGGATAGGACAATTGTGAGAGATGCAAGCAGGTGGGGAAGGAAGCTCCTCCCTGAGGATCCGGTGGGCCACAGTTTTATCATCCAAGGGGCAGAGGGGTTAGAAAGGCCTGCTTCTTCCTTTCTGGGAACAGTAGCTCCTCAGTATCTGGTAAGGTATGTATTCAAATCAGCTGAAGGGTGGTCTTCAAACTCTTGCCCTTGGTCTGAATCTAAATGCAGGCCTCAGCCCAGGTTTCCCTCTTTATCTGTGATCCCCTACTGGGACTTGTACAATCACCTGTGCCTACCCTATCCCTGTCAAACCCACTGAGTGAGGCTGGTGATCAAACCCGTGTCCTCGTGGATCCTAGTCAGATTTGTCACCGCTGAACCGTGATGGGAACTCCATACCCACTTCTTTTTTCAGTCAAGTTCAAATTCCTAGCTATTATTATTATTTTCCTTCAATCAAATCATTAATTTCCCCCCATACCAAGGAGGCTTCCTTGGTGGCTGGTATGTGCTGGTTATTACCGAGGATATAGAAACTGCCTGAATTGAGTCATGAGGCTGAATAAGCATTTTCTAGGTGAGGAAAATGGAGTGAGGAGTGGAGAAAAACCTTTTAAGCAGAGGGAACAGCCAGTGCAAAGTCTTGCTGGTAAGAGGGGAGCTGCAGTTATGCGGAAATGTAAGTGGCTCCCGATGGCAGGGTACCAGGGAGGCTCAGAGCCTCTAGCAGCCAAGACTGGAGAGAGAAGCGAGGGTCAGGTGATGAACTGGGTGTCATGCTGTGATGCCTGGAGCTGTTGAAGGGATTTCGTCTTGCAGTTGCATCTGAAATTGATTTGTTTTCTCTAAAACAGAAGCAGTTGTCCCCTTCGGATTCTCTGAGTTCAGTCAATGGACAATCTCAGAGCCACAACTCATAAACTTGGCCTGGAGGCCAGGTCTTCTGACCCCAGGGACACTGCTTTCTGTCCACCACCCCGCATGGCCACTCTCTCTCTGACTCATTCTCCTTCTCCCTATATCTAATCTTTTTCATCTGTCAGTTTCTAATACAAGTCTGGAAACCCAGTCAATAAATGTTTGTTGAATGAATCACTAATTCTTGTTGAAGGTATGTGTGTGTATGTGTGTGTGTAAGACCTCTTGAATTTCTTTTCTCCATTCCAGGCCTGCTTTCAGTTGCTTTAGTAGAAAGAGATGGGCTTAGCAATTAAAAAATCAGGCTGAGGCCCTCACTCTCTCATTGACTAGCCATGCCCCTCGGCCAAGGCCCTGCATACTGCTGAGCCTCTATGGCTGCATCTGTGGGATGGAGTTGGTAGCTCAGACTTGCCTGATTCTTACAGGGTGTTGTGAATCAGGAGGAAGTCCATGACTGAGGCAAGCCTTTGCTACCTGTAGAGGGCTGGGCACTTATGGGGTAACATCCCTGCTTTTCTCCTGGTTTAGGCTCCCATCATATCACCTCGTGACAATGGCTTCCTCCATGTCTACTGTATCAGGCATGGTCCCAGCAGGACATGGTATACTTGGGGGTTATTTCAAAAAGTGACTTTTATGGAGTTCCCTTCGTGACTCAGCAGTAACGAACCCGACTAGTATCTGTGAGGATGCAGGTTTGATCCTTGAACTTGCTTAGAGGGTTAAGGATCTGGCGTTGCCTTGAGCCGTGGTATAGGTTGCAGACATGGCTCATATCCCGAGTTGTCGTGGCTGTGGCATAGGCCGGCAGCTACAGCTCTGATTCAGCCTCTAGCCTGGGATCTTCCATCTGCCTCGGGTGCGGCCCTAGAAAGACAGGGAAAAAAAAAAAGATGACTTTTACAAAGGGTTGGGTGAGGTTTGGGGAAACCCAGCAGCATTAAGGCAGTACTTCAAGCCTAATAAAGGGAGCATCTGCCTACTCCTCCAGCCCTGAAGAGTCAAGAGAAGGAAGGCAGGGGATCAATATTCTAGCCTCTCTCCCCACCTCCTCCCATCTCCTGCTGGGGCCTTCCATTGGCTGAACCCAACCAAAAGTCAGGGTCAAGGTCATTACTGATGTAGTCCATGGAGGTCAGCCTCCTGGGGCACAGAGCGAAGTGAGGAAGTGTGCATAGTGGGTCTGGGGGGTTGGATAGGAGGTGTCCAGAACCACCGTCCTACCAGCTTGCTTGTCTCTCTCCTCCAAAGCTGCCCCCATCGCTCTCTGTGCCCTGCCCCCTCACCATGTGTTCAACTCACTCCTATTTATCATCCAGCTTTTTATTCAGGCTTCGTCTGCCCCATTAGACTTCCTGGAGCTGCTCTCTGCTGGTACCATGGGAATTATTTGCTCTCTAGAGATGCAGGCTCTGTCTTCTTCTTCTCTCACCACTCCCCAACCTCCTGGCCCCCAGGCCACTCCCCATGACCCTGATCCAGTGCCCAGCACAGGACCTGTGTGGTATAAACCTAGAAGGTGTTGGCTGCCCTGAGCTGAGCTCAAGGGCTTCTCCTCTCCTGCAAAACCTTTGGTAGCTCCCCATTTTCTGTGAGTCAGAGACATTCCAAACCTCTTTCTCTGCTCTCTGAGATGCTCCACTATCTTAGCTCACACTCACCTATCTGGTCCCCAGCACCCAGGCTGGCCAGCCCAGGTTTGGAGATTCCTGTCTCCTGTTGTTATGCCTTGGGCTGTTTTGTGATTCATTCCCATTTGGTTTGCTTTTGGGAGTTAGTTATTTCTTGGTGATGCACCTGACCAGCCTCTGCAAAGTCCTGAGAGAATCAGAATGCATAACCCTTAGAAAATGACATATTCTTTCTCCTGTGACTGGCTCTGGGATAATGAGGTGCAGGGATGCTGTAAAGGCAGGAGAGGTCCACACATTCATTGGTTTCTTCTTTCACCAGCTGTGACCTTGAATGAGAACCTTTGTTTCCTGCTTTTTTCATGCTCCTCTCTCTCTGGGCAATCCCAGAGACCATATGACAATTCGTGTGTGAGCACTTCAAGTAAAAAAGCCTTAAGGGAATGGCAGTAGGTAGAATTCTGTGTTGTACCCAAGGCAGCCCCTTTTGCATTCTTATTAGCTTTCTGAATGGCTGTAGATTCCACTCCATTTGGCCTTTGCTGATGTGTGGTGGTTGTGAGGGTGTATGTGTGAGGGTGTGATATCAAGAAATCACAGCTATTTTCATATCAAATGATAATTGGTGCAGATTTCTCAAATACCATTTCTGCTCATCACTTCTTGGACATTAGACTCACATTAGAGCTTATATTTAATGGATTAATTAAAAAGCCTACATTATTATACCGCAATTTTGCTTTCTAATATTTTGATAATTGGGGCTTTACCCAATTGCTTTTCTTTGTCATCTTATGTGGTTGACTATATACATGAAAACATATTATTTTGAGAAGGTATCCAGAGACCATAGTGAACCCGTGCACACACACCCCACCCCCCACAACCACTAAAGAATCCAGCCTTAGACTCCAGGAAAAACCCTCAGGGGAAACTGCCAAAATCCAAGGCCAGTTTGCTATTGCTATTATCTACAGGTGCTCCAGGAAAACAGAGGAAGGAGCTCGGAAATACAAAGCTGGAGCCATAAAGTGTGCAAAAGTCAATTCAGAGAGGCAGGGGGTAGAGCAGGGAGCGCTTTGGGGCTTAAATCTCACCTCTGCCATGGACTTGCTCTGTGATTTTGGACAGATTCCCTCACCTCTCTGAACCTCTGTGTCCCTACCTGTGAAATAGTGATAATAGTTCCTACCTGGCGGGGTCAGAGTGACGATAAAAAAGAAACACATGTGACGTGCCTTCCACTGAGCTTGAGGTGCAGCGCAGTTGTGCCGCCCCTGAGAAATGAAGCGGGAGACTGGGGAGCAAGCTCCCTACTCTGGGGAGTAGGAGGGCTGGTGAGCAGCCGGGAAAGGGGGCCTGCCTCTGCCCTTGTGCGTGGGCAGCCTGGGACAGTCCCCACGAGCCTGACGGGGTGCTGACCACCGGGAATCCTCGGGGCTGGCTTTCAGGGTCTGAAGAACTAAGGAACGCTTGCCTGCGGTGGGTGCCAAGGCCCAGGTCCTTCAAAGGCCCTGGTGCCCCGAGGCGGTCAGACTGCGTGGGGCATGAGGTTGGAATCCGTCCGCCTCTTCCCCACTTCAGGGAAGACAGACTGTTAACGGGGCCATAGTGGTCGGGCCTGGAATTCCAAAGCTGTGAGGACACCTTGTCCTCAGCTCACCTGGGTCTGCCTGTGGCCGACAGCCGAGCTCCCCACGCAGCCAGGTTCTCAGGAGGGCTGGGCACAGATGAGGGTATGCCCTGGACCTGGGCCTGCTCTTCTGGGTGGTCAAGGCGGGAGCAGCACCAAGGCACAGCCAGAGAGGCACCTGGGGGTATGGTCTTAGGATCTGAAGTCTCTCTCTCTCAGGCTCCAACCCTGCATTTCCCCTACTTTGAAATGAGGGCCTCCCTGAATTTTGCACCCAGGCCCTGTCTTACTTCCTCCTAGTCCAGCCCCGGGTCAAAGAGTGTGAGATGAACTTGCCAGAGCCTCATGGGTCAGCTGCCTGCAGATTGGGCTTCGTACTGAAACCATCCAAAAAGCTTGTTGAAAATGCAGAATTCCTCCCAAATCAGAATCCCTGCAGGTGGGGCCTTGGAATCTGTATGTATCAATTTCCCTTCAGGCTGTGATCATAGGCAGATCTAGAGATGGCCCTCAGCTAATGCTGGGTTTACAAAGCTTATTTGATTTTCACAATGTCTCCGTGTGATAGGGCATTTTCCAAAGAGAACAGCCTTGTCAGTGATTCTTGGTGGAGTCAGAAGTTACATTATTCACTCATTTGTTCATTCACTCGTTCTTTCCTTTTTTCTTTTTTCTTTTATTTTTTTGTCTTTTTGTCCTTTTTTAGGGCCACACCCGCGGCATAGGGAGGTTCCCAGGCTAGGGGTTGAATTGGAGCTACAGCCATCAGCCTATGCCACAGCCACAGCAACGCTGGATCTGAGCCACGTCTGTGACCTATGCCACAGCTCACGGAAATGCTGGATCCTTAACCCACTGAACGAGGCCAAGGATTGAACCCTCAACCTCATGGTTCCTAGTCGGATTTGTTTCCGTGGCGCCATGACAGGAACTCCTTTTCTTTTAATGAGAGTATAGTTGATTTACAGTGTTGTGTCATTTACTCAATCATTCATTTTCATTTAGCAGACATGGATTAAACATCTACTGAGGTACCCACAGGAAATTGCCACCTTGTCAGGTATACACACACGTATGCACACAGACTACCCAGCCCATAGGAAGGCTGTGGAGATCAGAGGAAGGAGCCCTGGGGAGAGTCTTGGGAGGAAGAGTCCCAGAAGGCTTCCTGGAAGAGGTGTTGGGCTAGGCTTTGAAGGTTGAGTGTGATTTCACCATTCACGGAAAGGGCATTCTTGCAGAGGGAACAGCACACACAAAGTTGTGCTTTGTTGCACTTGAAAAAGCCTAGTGTACTCAGAAAATGTTGCATATAGGGGATTAATTGAGAAGAGGCTGAGTAGGTAGGCTGCAATGTGACTACTGAGTTCGGATGGTTTCCTCAGGCCACAGGGAGCCACAGAAAGTGTCTGGGCAGAAGAATGACATCAGCCCTGTGGTTTAGCCCAGTGCTCCTCAAATGCCCTGTGCTTGTGAATCACCTGGGCTTCTTGTTAAAATGCAGATCTTGACTTCATATGTCTGGGGCAGGCCCTAGTCATTCTGCATTTCTTACAAGTTCTAGGGAATTGCTGATGCTGCTGGTCCCTGGGACACACTTGAAATAGAAAGATTAAGTAGCTATTTGAATCATTGTGGACCATTTTGAGGAGAGACTGGATGCAGGAAAAACATCCAAGTAGACACGGGGTGGGGGGGGAGCCGGGAGTTGGTTGCTCAAGAAGGCTGTTGTTTCTCTCATCAGCTTTGGAAATCAGACCCCATTAACTCTGGGTTAAGTCATCCTCTGTGTTTCTCCCACCCAGAACAGGGTGGAGACAGGATGGATCAGAACTCAGCTTTGCTCAAGTCTTTCACATGTTGTGTCTGGGCAGCTGACATCATGGTGCGCTGAGGGGATCGTCATAACCCATCGATATTCACGCCAGCGTCAGCTTTGGGACAGTTTTGCTAGCAGAAAATATGACTCTCTTCCATGCTGGGGCAAAAGAGTCCAACCACAAGTGTAGGATCCATAGAATGCGACCAGCTGTTTCGGTGGTTTTTCTGTTACTATTTGTGAAGCCTCCATTTTTGTCATCTGCCAGTGGGAGAATGGTGGCAGTTGCCAGAGGTTGGAGGAGAAAAGTCATGGGAGAATTTACATTTGAGAAAATTCCATTCATTGACTTAATTATTTCTGGGAATTCAGAAAAGACCACCATGATCCTAGAGCAGTGAAAAGGCTTGGGCCAGCCTTAGAAATGCTAGAATTCTGCAGGAGCAGCTTTTGAGAAGTCCTGTCCTGTGCAGTTTTGTAGCCTGAATATTTTGCCCATATTTAAAATTTTTGAAATATTAAGTCGTGCTGTAGCAACATAGGGTGAAATTAACACAGAGAATGAAATTAATTAAAACTGGAGGGGCAATGATAAATCTTGAAGTCATCACCCTGCCACGCTGATCCTTACATGTCAGTGTTTCCTGGAGTTTTTTTTTTCCCCAGTTCTTGGCATTATGCAGACTTTTTTCTTTTTTCTTTTCTTTTTTTCTCTTTTTAATGCAACGGCAATTACATTCAGTTATGTTTTCTGCTTTTTCTGCCTGACACTGCAACATAACTATTTTTCCATGTTGTTACGCAGACCTCATTATCAAGTTCACGGGCTGTATACTTCACTGGCTAGATGTATGATAGTTAATTTAAATCTTGCTATTGGCCATTTCAGTCACATGATGCTATTAAAAATGGAATGAGCCACAGTGTTAGTGGGAGTGTGAAACGGTACAGCCCTTTTGGGAAAACAATTTGGCAATGTGTATCGCAGGCCTGAAAAATATTCATTGCCTTAGAGCTAGTCATTTCTCTTCTGGGAATCTCTCATAAGGAAATAATCTAAAATGCAGACCCAGATTTATTCATCAAGAGGGAAACTTTATGTATAACAGAGAAAAGCTTGAAATAACTAAATGTTCAAATATAGGGGAAACATTATATAAATGATTACATACTGCTCCATGGAATATTATACAGCCATTAAAAATGTTTATGAAGAGTTTATAAATGGAAAATGCTTATGTTATGATTCAAATAAGCAGGATGTAAGATATTTATACTCTGATGCCAGCTGTATAAAATTAGTTTCTCAAATATGCATAGGGAAACACTGGAAAGAAATATACCAAAATTTTAATAGTGCATGGGAGGAATAGGAGTGATTTTATTTTTCTTGCAACTTCTCATGTCTTAAAAAAAAGTTCATTTTGTTCTGATACAAATTTAACACATATTTATTGCATATAATTGCTAGCATTAATATGTGGTATAGAAAGTCAACTTTTATTCTTTGCCCTTTCTGTATATATCTAAAAACATGTTTGCAAAAGTGGTTTAGTTTGAGACTATCAGACCAAACTGTTTGAAGCAGTTGAACATATTTCTCTGTCTTGTAGAATTCTTTCACTTTTCAAAAAAAAAAAAATGCATGTATCCTAAGACAATTTAATTTCTACATAATGCAATTTGGGGAGAGTTTGCATTAAAGCATCTGGAATTTTTCTTTATAAGAAAGGAGGATGAAGTCAGCTACCAGGAAAACTTAGCACATTATCAGTAGGCATTACTATCAAGTTCTGAATTTCAAGGATGCCTTGGGTGTGAGGTAAAATCAGTTTGTTGATTAAATCCTTGTTATTCTAGATAATTTATATTAATGGAAAATTATTTAAATTATTTATATAACCTCTAAATAAAATAGAAAACCTCTACATTTCTGTATTTCCAAGTAGTCTGACCAAATATTTACTTTATAATAATTAGAACAATCTTTTTTTTTTTTAATAACTACACCTATGGCATGTGGAAGTTCCTTGGGTAAGGGAGTGAATCTGAGCTTCAGCTTAAACCTACACAGCAGCTGTGACAATGCCAGATCCTTTAACCTACTGCACCAGGCTAGGGATTGAACCCATGCCTCCTCAGTGACCTGAGCCACTGCAGTTAGATTCTTAATCCATTGTGCCACAGCAGGAACTCCAGAACGATTTTTATTTATTTATTTATTTATTTTTATTCATTTATTTATTTTTAGGGCTGCACCTTCAGCATATGGAAGTTCCCAGGCTAGGGGTTGAATCAGAGCTGTAGCTGCCAGCCTACACCACAGCTCATGGCAACACCAGATCCTTATCCCACTGAGCAAGGCCAGGGATCAAACTTGCATCCTCATAGTTACTAGTGGGGTTTGTTACTGCTGAGCCACACTGGAAACTCCCAGAACAATCTTTAAAACACATAGGCACATAATGAATTCTTCAAGAGAGGATGGGTTAAATAAATTATGGTATGCACATTCAGTGGAATGCTATATAGTTGTTAAAGATAATGAGACTGTTGGAGTTCCTGCTGTGGCTCAGCCCAAATGAACCCTGCTAGTATCCATGAGGACATGGTTTTGATCCCTGGCCTCACTCGGTGGGTTGGGGATTTGGCATTGCCATGAGCTGTGGTGTATGTCACAGGCACACTCAGATCGGATGTTCCTGTGGCTGTTGTGTTGGTAGCTGTAACTTTGATTTAGTCCCTAGACTGGGAACATCCATATACCACAGGTACCACCCTAAAAAGCAAAAAAAAAAAAAAAAAAAGATAATGAGTGTCATATTTATTGATATTGATATTGAAAACATGTCTACAACATATTAATCAAGTGATCAAAAGTAAATTCTAAAACATGTATACACTAGGATCTTAGTTTGTAAATCTCTCTCTCTCTTTTTCACACACACATACACACACACAATTCTAAAAGGGGGTTTGTCTGTAACGATGGTTCTCTCCAGGAGTAGGAATGTGGGTGATTTTAATTTTCTTTTCCTTTTTTTGAACTTTCTAAACTTGCTAATTGAACCCTCAATATTTAAATAACTTAGAAAATAAATTAAAAAATTCCTCCAACTTCAATATACTTACGAAAAGAGGGAAAAAGTAAGATTGGCTTTTGCATGGGAGGTGAGGAACTCTTTAAAGGAATTTAACCCAATGTATTTACACTGTCTGATTTTCCACTCAGGCCTCAGGGCTCAGATACACATTCCTATGGGAACCAAGCGACTCACTTGTTCTCCCATCTGCCCCCTTGCGCATCCCATTTGAACACTTTATTAAAGGCCCAGATGGAGCCTTACTTCCCCACCCCCACCCCCATGCAAATAATATCTTCTGTGGAATGTTTACAGCTCTAGTCCTGATTCCTTGAGTATCTTATCAGTCTGTTTCACCAGGGTTATATAAGATACCAAGATATTATTATTTAAGATATGAAGATATTTTTGTGGACACTAGAGTTCCTTCAGAACACGTTTGCATGAACTTTACATTTCTGCTTCTCCTATATCACCTATGGCTTGGTAAGTAGTAGGCACACAGTATAACTTTGCTAAAGGAACCAAAGTTTGGAGTTCCATTGTGGCTCAGTGGTAATGAACCTGACTAGTGTCCATGAGGACGAGGGTTCGATCCCTGGCCTTGCTCAGGGGGATAAGGATCCGGCATTGCTGTGACTTCAGTGTAGGCTGGGAGCTCGGGTTCAACCCCTAGGCTGGGAACTTCCCTATGCCTTGGGTGCAGCCTTAAATACACACACACACACACACACACACACACACACACACACACGCACAAGGACTGAAATGTTGACACAGGGTCCTTTCTCTCCTGGGATAAAGGGTTGCTGAGAGATGATATTCACAAGTAAATGTGCACTGGCAAAATAAGACAACAACATCAAAGACCCTTACTGGTATGTGCTGGGGATTGCAATAAGCACCTGATTTCCCTCAATCCATTCAATAACCCACAGAAAAGGTACTATTAGCTCCAATTTACAGAAGACACGGAGGCTGAAATTTGCCCAGCCAGGGAGTGGGGCAGACAGGATTTTAACCCATGTCTGTCTCACACTGCAACCCCTGACCTTTCCATGGGGCAGGAGAGGCGCCAGATGAGTGACTCAGGAAATTGGGCCAAAGGTTTCCCTCTTCCAAAGCAGGTGTCCTTTCATGTCAGGTAGCTAGTAAAAACTGCCCATCTTGTCTCTCTTCTGTACTGGATTCCATGTGCTGGTAAACCGGTAAAGACACAACATTTTTTTTTTTTTTTTGATAATAACAGGACATTTGGAACCTGTCTGCCCAATTAAGGGTTTAACTTCTGTTCTTTAGTTCATATGCAGATGCTTGTGTCTGACCAATATAACTCTTCACCTAAAAAATCGGAAACAAGTCAGGGTGTTTTCCTACCTACACCACTGAGAAATGATCACCTCTTCCTTCTCTTGTCTTTTCTGAGCACCTCTGCTGAACTTCACTGGGTTATATCCTGGTGACTGTCAGTTCAAAAGAGATGAGACCAGGCGGTTGATGCGTGGAAAGAACAATGTATTGAAAGAGGAGAACTCAGACCTTATTTATTTAATTGACAGCTAATTAAAACATTTAAAATGTTTTTGAATATAACTGACCTATAGCATTGTATTAGTTTTAGGTGTACAGCATAATGATTTGTTATATGTACATATTGAGACATGATCACTACAGTAAGTTTAGTTAATGTCCATCACTGCACATAGTTACAGTTTTCTTTCCTTTTTTGTTGTTGTTGTTTGTTTTTGCTTTTTAGGGCTGCACCCTCAGCATGTGGAAGTTCCCAGGCTAAGGGTTGAATCAGAGCTACAGCTGCCAGCCTATGCCACAGCCACAGAAACATCAGATCCAAGCCACGGCTTTAACCTATACCACAGCTTATGGCAACGCCAGATCCTTAACCCACTGAGCGGAGCCAGGGATAGAGCCTGCATCCTCATGGATACTTATCTGGTTCCACTGAGCCATAACAGGAACTCCAATTTTATTTTCTTGAAAATGAAAGCTTTTCAGATCTATTCTCTTAGTATTGTTAACTGTGGTCATCTTGTTATACATTACGTCTTTTTTTTTTTTTTTTTTGGTCTTTTTGCCTCTTCTGGGACCGCTCCCATGGCATATGGAGGTACCCAGGTAAGGGGTGGAATCGGAGCTGTAGCCACTGGCCTACACCAGAGCCACAGCAATGCGGGATCTGAGCCACGTCTGCGACCTACACCACAGCTCACGGCAACGCCAGTTCCTTAACCCACTGAGTGAGGCCAGGGATCGAACCCACAACCTCATGGTTCGTAGTCGGATTCGTTAACTACTGAGCCATGATGGGAACTCCTACATTACATCTTATAGCTGGAAGTTTGTTCCTTCTGACCACCTTCATTTATTTTTCCTACTCCTCTCCCCTGGCCTCTGGTAACCACTTATCT
The DNA here is from genome assembly GCF_016906955.1 of Phacochoerus africanus. Taxonomy (NCBI): domain Eukaryota; kingdom Metazoa; phylum Chordata; class Mammalia; order Artiodactyla; family Suidae; genus Phacochoerus; species Phacochoerus africanus. The sequence goes on from NC_062545.1 coordinate 250,658,286, forward strand.
GTTCTGTTTTAATGAGATTTTTTTTAAGATTCCACATGGAAGTGAGATTATATGGCCCACACACCTACAGCCAACTAATCTATGACAAAGGAGGCAAGAATACATAATGGAGAAAAGACAACTTGTTCATTAAGTGGTGCTGAGAAAACTGGACAGCCACCTGTAAAAGAATGAAATTAGAACACTCCCTAATACCATACACAAAAATAAACTCAAAATGGATTAGAGACCTAGATATAAGACCAGATACTATAAAACTCTTAGAGGAAAACATAGGCCAAACACTCTCTGACATAAACCACAGCAACATTTTCTCAGATCCACCTCTTAGAGTAATGACAGTAAAAACAAAAATAAACAAATGGGGCCTAATTAAACTTAAAAGTTTCTGCACAGCAAAGGAAACCCTAAACAAAACAAAGAGACAACCCACAGAATGGGAGAAAATTTTTGCAAATGAATCAACTGACAAGGGATTCATCTCCAAAATTTATAAACACCTTTTGCAGCTCAATACCAAAAAACTAAACAACCCCATCAACAAATGGGCAGAAGATCTAAACAGACAGTTCACCAAAGAAGACATATAGATGGCCAAAAAACACATGAAAAGATGTTCAACATCCCTCATTATTAGAGAGATGCAAATCAAAACCACTGTGAGGTTCCACCTTACACCAGCCAGAATGGCCATCGTCAAAAAGTCTACAAACAAGAAGTGCTAGAGAGGGTGTGGATAAAAAGGAACCCTATTACACTGTTGGTGGGATTGTAAATTGGTGCAACCACTGTGGAAAGATTCCTCAGAAAACTAAAAATAGAACTACCATATGATCCAGCAATCCCACTCCTGGGCATCTATCCAGAGAAAACCGTGACTCACAAAGACACATGTACTCCAATGTTCATTGCAGCACTATATACAATAACCAAGACCTGGAAACAACCTAAATGTCCACTGACAGAGGAGTGGATCAAGAAGAGGTGGTACATATACACAATGGAATATTACTCAGCCATTAAAAGGAATGAAATACCAGCATTTTTAGCAACATGGATGGACCTAGAAATTATTATGCTAAGTGAAGTCAGCCAGACAATGAGACACCAACACCACATGATTTCACTGACATGTGGAATCTGATAAAAGGACAGAATGAACTTCTTTGCAGAACAGATATTGACTCACAGACTTTGAAAAACTTATGGTTTCCAAAGGAGATAGCTTGGGGAGGGGGATGCGCTGGGGTTGTGGGATGGAAATCCAGTAAAACTGGATTGTGATGATCATTGTACAACTATAAATGTAATAAATCATTTAATAAAAAAAACTTTAATGAAAAAAAGTGCAATCATATGGTCTTTATCTTTGTCTGACTTATTTCACATAGCATAATGCCCTCAAGCTCCATTCATGTTGGTGCAGATTGTAAGATTTCCTTCTTTTTAATGACTGAATAATATGCCATTGTATATGTATGTATATGTGTATACATTGCTTATGTATATGTCACATTTTTTAATCCATTCACCCATTGGTGAACACTTAGGTTGTTTCCATATTTTAGTTATTGTAGGTAAAGCTGCATTGAATGTAGAGGTGCAGATATATTCTTATAATAGTGATTTGGCTTTTTCCAGATAAATACCTAGAAGTAGAATTGCTGGATCCAGTTGATTTTCATTATTTGCCATAGTTATGATCTATAAAGTCACCATGAAAACAGGATTAGTGACAGTTGTGCTATTGCTCCTAGGGGAAATATGCAACATTTTCATCAATCAGTCAGTACACAACCTGATTGCATGTGTGTTTTTGTTTAGAGGCACCTTACTTAATATACAGTGCTGACTCATTAGCTTTGAAGTTACAGCCATTTGCACTCAAACTCATGCCTGAATGAAGCTTATCTAACACCTATTTTCACCTTAAAGCACATCACAGTTTCTTGTGCTTCAGCACTGCTCTTGGGGCCCATTTTAAACAGTAAAGGGAGTTACCTGGTGGCCTAGCAGGTTAAGGATCCAGCACACTCGGTGCTGTGGCATGGGTTCCATCCCTGGCTTGGGAACGTCCATATGCCACAGGTGTGGCCAAAAAACCCCCAAACTAAAACAGTGAAATCATAGGCACAAAATCATCACCAAAAGCATAAAAATGTGAAAAACGTGGCAGTAAATAGACCATGAAAGGGACACTTGTTTACAGTATGAGAGCTGACACACGACCCCAGCTGGAAACGTTTGTGTAATGGTTTGCTAGGGCCACCGTAACAACAACAACAAGCAAAGACTGGGTGGTTCAAACAACAGAATTTCATCTTCTTATGGTTCTGGAGCAGGAAGTCTGAGGTCAAGGTGTTGGCAGGTTTGGTATCTGCTAAGGCCCCTCTCCTTGGTTTGTAGATGGCCACTTTCTTGCCATGTCCTCATGTGATCTTTCCTTGTGTTTCTCTGTGTCCTAAACTCCCCTTCTTGTAAGGACACCAGTCAGATTGGATTAGGATCCACCCAAACGGCCTCATTTTAATTTAATTATTTCTTTAAAGGCCCAGTTTTCAAATACTGTCACATTCAGAGGTTAGGGCTCCAACTTAGGAATTTGGGGGAACATAATTCAGCCCATCACCATATATGTCAGGGGACTCAAATATTTCGCTACTTTGAAATTATCTGTGAATGAGCTCAAAAGCGCCATGAGTAAGCATTTGGGGGTTACAAAGACATTTTAGCAAGTAGGCTAATTCGTAAATAAGGAATAGGAGTTCCTGTTGTGGCTCAGTGGTAATGAACCCAACTAGTATCCATGAGGATCTGGGTTTGATCCCTGGCCTCGCTCAGTGGGTTAAGGATGGCTGTTGCTGTGGCTGTGGCATAGGCCGGCAGCTGTAGTTCTGATTTGACCCCCTAGCCTGGGAACCTCCATATGCCGAGGGGGTGGGCCTAAAAAGACAAAAACAAACAAAAAACGTAAATAAGAAATAATAAACTTGAGAATCATGAAGGTTGATGGTAATTGCATCAAACACAGCTATTGAATTAGACATCTGGTCAGTTGTTGAATTTTTTGATACTCGTGAGGCTGGTCCAAGATAAACTTGAGACTCTAAGAAGATAACTTCCCCTCCAGCTCCCTAGATGTGGACCAAGATATGCTGTCTGGGTAACTAAGGGGAAGGGAGCCAGAGATTTTCTACCTCAGTAGCCTCCTCCTCGTTCTTGAATTCTTGTCTTTGAGAGAAATCAAATTTAGTTTTAAAGCAAGAAAAACAATAGTGCATGTAAAGCTTCTGGCCTCACCCAAAACACTGTAAACCGAGCTATAAATTCTGAGAACACAATGTCTGCACACTCTGTAGCTTTCGAGAAAAATCTAAGCCAGACAACAACTGGAAGGAATGGGGTTGTAATGGAGGGTAATTTCTCACACCCCTCCAATGCTAATAGTCTCTGCAATAGGCTCCTATTTATTTTCTCATTCAGCTCCCATTGGAACCCATGGAGTGGGCTCAGCAGCAATTATTGGAGTTAAGAAGGATGCATGAAGTCATCTGGCTGCTTAGGGGTCAGCCTCTGAACCAGGGACTTATAAACTCCCCACACTGGTCCTCATTCCTTGCTTTGAAATGGAACAAACTGAATTGGTCCCAGATGTTGATATCAATGCATCTATGTCGAAGAAGAGCAATGTTTCTTTCTAGGCTCTGAGCTATTTGTGGATTATTTTAATTTTCTACACTCACTTCTTGAGTATCTACCATATACAAGAGGGGGAATGGGTGTCAGGGACCCAAAGGTGGGTGAAACCTGCCCCTCACCACGGTGGACCTCTGATTGTCTAGAGAGTACTGTCCCCCATGGAAGTATAAAAGTAAGCCTTATAGGCAATTCTAACTTGTCTAGAGCCATAATAGAAAACCAAAACAGGTGATATTGATTTGGGAATATATTGACTTAACCCAATATCGCACCCAAGTTATCATTTCAACATATAATCAATATGAACATTGTTAATGAGATATTTTAACATTCTTTTACCTGTACCACACTTTTCCTTCCAAAGCCAGTGTGGATTTTACATCCACAGCACATCTCAATGTGTACTAGCCACATTGGCTGTGCTCAATAGCCACATGTGGCTTGTGGCTGCCATATTGGATGATGCATACTTAGGGGGAGATACCTCTAAATTAATTCCTATTGCCACTATGAGATAGCGGCCACAGTGAAGCCTATATTCTGTGCTCTGGGAACACAGGGAGGGAGTGTTTCTGGGACTTGCTTCTGAAGGCTTTCCAGAGAAGGAGACTTTGAATTGGGACTTGGTCGTACCCAGAAAGGAAGGGCATCCTTGTCAAAGGTAGGAGCAGCTTTCTGGGGGCCAGTGAAAAGGGGAGGCCCTATTCTCCGAGCCTGCTTGGTCTTGGTATTCTTCAAGTTGGCTTGAGTTTTGCAGTGGGACTTGAATTTCAAGAGGGACAACCAATCTTCGGAACTGATGTGTTTGCTCAGGGTTGTGTGCTTAGAATGGAGTACGCCAACCTCCCTTTTTTGGGATCTCATCTTTAGCCCAGTGCTTTGCAAATTCAACTGGGCAGTCACATGGGGGGTTTGGGAAAGCAATGATTCCTTTGCCCCACCCTAGAGTTTCTGATTTAGTAGGCTTGGGGTAAAGCCTGAGAATTTGTGTTTCTAGCAAGCTCCAAGCCACTGCTGCTTAGAGAATAACTCTTTGAGAATCACTGGCTAGCAGATGAATAAAGCTGGCAGACATTTATTCCCAGTGTAGCACTTTGGGGCAGGCAGTGTTTCAGCATTGGGGATATAGTAGTGAACAAGACAAGTGAAGTCCCCTTCCTCAGTGGAGCTTCAGGCAGGGACACAAATAACAGATGATGATGACCTTGAGGATTTGGAGTTGACCCCATAATAACATCCTACCATTAGCCCTAAAACTCTGATGCTTATAAAAATTACGAGATTGTTTCTACTCCCTGAGAGAAACATCTGTCAGAACGAATATGCCATTTAATGAAAACTTGCTATAAGACACACTTTGTGCCAAAGACTTTACAAATATAATCGCACAGTATTCTGACAGTGCTTTAAGTAATGGGAATAACCGAATTTCAAAAAGTTTTTTGGAATAACCTGGCCCTATTCCTATAACTAATTTACGGTGGAGCTGTGGTTTTTCCCTGGTGTGTCTGTTGCTTCATGGTGGTTCCTTTGGTCTGATCCTCTTAGTAGTACTACTCTCCTCCAGTTTTTCTAGTTAATTTCTCTTGCTCATCTTTCAGATCCCTGACCAACCACCAGTTCTTCAGAAAAGTCTTTCTTGACCTCCCTGATGAGTTTCACTGGTGTATTTCCTCATGATTTAATTCACAGGGTCTATCACATTGTGGCTGCTTAATAAAATTTGTTGATTTAATGAGGGAGTTGATGCATTTAATGGAAGCAGGGGAGACTTCTTGACTTATTGGGCTGAAAAGAAGTCATTCCAGGAAGCTGGAGGAAGGAGAGAAGCTACCTGGCAGTTAAAACCAGAGATAGCCTTGAACCTGGAGGGATGAAGGCCCAGGGTGGGGACCAGGCATTCTGCACAGACCTGGGATGTGGGTAGGTGGGGAGGGGTCATCCTGGGAAGAGACTGGAGAGGTAGACATGGCATCCTGTTGAATGAATTCAGGAAATAGGGAGCCCCTGAATGTTTGGGAGCAGCTGAGCCCTGGAGGTTTTTTTCTGCTTTAGAAGACAATTTCAGCTTGTCAGGGACCTTTGATGGGTGCTTAGGGAAGGGTCCAGAGGAGGAACCATAGCTCAGATTCAAGTTCCAAACCCACATTATTAGGGTCAGGTCTGAGTCCCAGCCCTTAATAGTATGTAACTGTGGGCAAGTCACTTGACCATTTTGAAGCTCTGTTTTGGTTCTCTGAAAAATAGGCAAAAAAAAAAAAAAAAAAAAAGAAAGAAAAAAAAACCCAAACAGAAAAACCCCACCAGAATCCTTTGTATTCCTATGAGGATTAAATGAGATGCTATAGGGTGAATTGTCCAGGATAACGTCTGGCACTTGGTGAGCACTTGCTGTTTTATGGAGATGAATCTCCTCTTGTCTCTTCTTTCTCCTTTCCCTCTCCTTCTCCTCCTCCACCTTCATACATGGCCCACAAGAAGATTTTTAAGGGCTCCTGGGTCGAACCCAAGGACTGGCTCAGTGGCGTTTGGTTCCATGCCCGGTTCCCCACCGGTGATAAAAGGCAGATCATTCACCTTTCAGTGTCTTGGTTTCAACATCTGCATCAGGGGGACCATGTTCCCAGCTGAACATCACTGCTACTATTATTCCCTCTTTGCCCCAAGTTCCTAGTCTCCTCCCAGGAAATAATTTAGCAGCTCCCCAGGCCAGCGAGGGGCTGAGGCCAAATCAGATGAATGGAAAGGAACTTACTAATCCGAAGGGAAGTCCCTGCCTGCAGTGAGACCACATGGCACTCACCTCTACAGAAAACAGGGCAACAAATGACGCTTCAAGAAGGAAAAATAAACTTTCCGAGTTCACTTGGCTGCAGAACCTTTGAGGAGACCTAATTACAGTAAAGCTAAAAATAAGACCTGGGAGGACCTGTGTGCTTTTTTCCCTTAAATGCACAAAACATTTCTTTTTTCTACCTGATTGAGAACAATATAATTCTATAGGCACATTTTGCCTTATTTTGTTGCCTAGGACCCAGAAAAGCTCAGGGGAGAAAGAATTCCTCAGATTGTAGCTTGTTCGTTGCTGGAAGATCAAACCCAGGGAAAGTTATTTTTATACCTAGTGGGTTTTTTTTTTTTTTTTCTTCCTTTTCCTTTCAACTGCCTGGTATTTATCGTCACAATTAGGGGCTTTGTCTTGTTAAACAGAATATTTTTTTTTCTTTCTCTCTTTGATTATAAAAGAAACACATGTTCATTGCAGAAAATTAGAAACTACCAAAAAAAAAAAAAGAGAGAGAGAGAGAGAGACATCTATCATTCCATACCTCAATACATTTTCATCTGGTCTTTTTTTTTCAATGCTTCTTTAAAATACTTAAGTCTGTACAATACATATAGTTTTGTTTCCCACAGTTGTAATGAAATAGTTCCAACACACAGCAGAAGGCACCGCGGACCCTTTCCTACCATCCTTGCCCCAGAAGTATGTTTGTTCAACATTCTCTTTCTTCATTGTTTTCCACATATATATTCCACATATATATTTAGGTGTCAGTAAATAATACAGTGTTAAATTTGCATGTTTTCGATTTGTAAAAATGCCAGCATGGAGCTCAGGAATGCCAAGAAATCTAGGGGGACTGGTAACTTGGTCAGTCAGGGTGGATCACCCTAGACTGCAAATTGATCCTGATGTGCTATGAGGACAGTAGAAGTACGATACTTTCTTTTTTTAATTAAAAATAAATTTTTTTGGCTCCACCCACACCACATGAAAGTTCCCAGGCCAGGGGATTGAACCCACGCCACACCAGTGACAACGTCAAATCCTTAACCCACTGAGCAAGGCCAGGGGTTGAACCTGCATCCTCAGGAAGATTACATCAGGTCCTTAACCACCTGAGCCACAATGGGAACTCCTCTATATTGTATTTTGATGAACAGAAGTTGTCGAACTTAATTTGATAAAGGTTAATGTCTTTTTAGTATCTCTGATTTAAGAACTCCTCCCCAACCCTGAAACCATCAATATATTCTTTTTTTTTTTTTTAAAGTTTAAAGTTTTGTTTTTCATTTTAGTCATTAAAATACCAGAAACTGATTGATTTTTTTTTTTTTGTATGGGCAAAGTGAGGGTCAATATTTTAATCAAATGTTCCTTGTAATAACTGATTGCTCCATAACCATTTATTGAAGAGTCCATCCCTATCTGCTGACCTGCCATCAATCTCTTTCCTATTTTTTTTTTGCTTTTTAGGGCCGCACCCGCAGCATATGGAGATTCCCAGGCTAGGGGTCCAATCCTACATCACAGCCACAGTAACATCAGATCTGAGCCGCGTCTGCGATCTACACCACAGCCCACGGAAACATCAGATCTTTAACCCACTGAGAGAGGCCAGGGATCGAACCATCGTCCTCATGGATACTAGTCAGATTCATTTCAGCTGAGCCAAGACGGGAACTCTGATAAATGGTACATTTTAAATTGCATTTTAAACTGATGATTTGTGGGTTGTAAAAGTTTAAATTTTTAAAATGCAATTTTTTGAGTTTTGTTTACTGATAACAATTTTGCTAATTTTCTTATTCCTTCTAATAATTTATAGTTTCTGTTGTTTTTCTTGTAGATATAATTTGGGAATAAAGATAATTTTTATGCCTTTCTTTTATTTGTATTGTCTAATTGCATGAGGTAGGACCTCTAAAAAAAAAATCAAATTTAAACCAGAATAGCTTCTTCTTTGCTGAGTGTAAAGGAAATTCTTCTAATAATTCAACATCAAGTATGATATTTACTTTGGATTTTTGTAAATATCCTTTTTCAAGTTAAGAAAATTTCTTTCTATTTCTAGTTTGCTAAGCTTTTTTTCCCCCAAACATTTACTAGTTTTGAATTTTTAGAGAGATTTTTGTGTGTCTACTCACATGATCTTGTGATTTATTTCACTTACTATGTTATAATGATGAATAGCATAAATAAATATCAAATTTAAGTCGACATAGCATTTCTTGGATAATCCACATTTGGTCATGTGTATAATCTTTCCTTACAATTTCTGGATTTGATTTGCTAATATATTGTTCAGCATCTAAGTTCGTATGGCTAGTGATTTTTATTGGCTGGCGATTTTCCTTTTTTATATTATTTCTGCCACATTTTGATATCAAAGCTGTACATTCCTTATAAATGAATGGGAAGTCATTCCCCTCTTTCAGTTTTTCTGCAAAAGTTTGAATTATCTGTAATTACCTGTTCTTGACATTTAGTTAGAACTTGTTTTTGTAACCACTTGGCCTCTGAGTTCCTAATAGGGTGGGTTTTTTTTTTTTTTTTTTTTTGCTTTTTAGGGCCAAATGCACAGCATATGGAAGTTCCCAGGCTAGAGGTCGAATTGGAACTGCAGCTGCCAGCCTACACCACAAGGATCCGAGCCTTGTCTGCAACCTACACCACAGCTCACAGCAACGCCAGATCCTTAACCCACTGAGCGAGGCCAGGGATCAAACCCATGTCCTCATGGATACTAGTTGGGTTTGTTACTGCCAACCACAATGGGAACTCCTATAGGGTGGTTTTAAATTATAGATTTAATTCCTTTAATGGTTAAAGGAAAAGCCAGGTTTTCTGAATCTTTTTTGGTCAATTATACTTTTCTAGGAATCTTTCTACTTTATCTGAGTTTTACATTTATTGGCAGAAAGTTGTTCACAGTATTTCTTATCTTTTTAATCTCTACCTATCTAAAACTTTTTACCTTGTATTATTCCTAATATTGTTTATTTGAGCCTTGTCATTTTTTTCTTGATTGTTGTCATGAAAGTTTATCAATTTTATTAAACTTCATGAAGAACCAACTTTTGCCTTTGTTAAAGCTATCTTTAAAAATTTTTATTTTATTAATTTTTGCTTTCATTTTTATTTCTTATGTCTACTCTCCTTGGGTTTATGCTGTGGTTATTTTCTAATTCCTTAAGTTGTATATTAACTCACAGTAATTCAGTCTTTCTTCTTTTCTCATCTAACTGTTTAAGGCGGCATATTTCCCCCTGAGTGTTGATTTAGCTGTGTTCAGTCCATTTTGATATGTAACTTTTTTTTTTGTCTTTTTGCCTTTTCTTGAGCTGCTCCTGCGGCATATGGAGGTTCCCAGGCTAGGGGTCCAATCAGAACTGTAGCCGCCGGCCTACGCCAGAGCCAGAGCCACAGCAACTCGGGATCGGAGCCGCATCTGCAACCTACACCACAGCTCATAGTAACGCTGGCTCCTTAACCCACTGAGCAAGGGCAGGGATTGAACCCGCAACCTCATGGTTCCTAGTCAGATTCGTTAATCACTGTGCCACGACGGGAAATCCTGACATATAACATTTTTATTGACATTCAGTTCTATCCATATTCTAATTTCCACTTTAATTCTCTCTTTGATCTTTAACTTCTTTAGAAGTATGCTCATACATTTCCCAAACCATAAGCTTCTCTGTTATCTTTTTGTTGTTTATTTCCAACTGAATTTCTTTGTGGTCAGAGACTGCAGCACATATGCTGTGCTTCTGAATTTTGCTGGACTTTCTACTGCCTGGAAGACAAGCTTTCATGTATTAAGTGAAAACCTTATGGTTGGCACTTTATATGTATTATCTTGACTCCTCCCAGGGCTGATTCCAGATACAAAATAATGTTTATTTAACAGATGAGAAAACTGAGACTCAGAGCAGTTAATTCAGGCTAGTTTAACTCAAGACAGTTTTTCTACTCATAGAATCTCTTACTTTGTCATTTGGAAAATAAGGTACAATAATAACAATAATCAGATTATTATTATTATATAACTCTAATATTATTCATATGAAGAAAATATGCATTAAGGGTGATCTAGGAATTTCTCCTTCTGATCCTAGTGTTCACTTTTTTAATTTCTTCAATCATTTATGATGTCTGTTGAGATTGCCCTGGGCTGGGCTCAGATCTGTGTCTTGTTCCTGGGGAGTCCATGTCTTATTGGACAGTGAAGACAACTTGGGTTACCTGCCCCTAACATGACTCAAAGCATTGGTGGGAATCAATTGTGCTTTGAGTGAAACATTTAAAAATCTCTTAGAAAACACTTGGAGAAAAATATCGAATAGATAGAGTTGCTGTTTCTGGACTGAGGGTTGTGGTGACGCTTCTGCAATCACTGTTGTACCTTTTAGGTCCCTGCCCTTTCCAACTCTCTCCCCTGCCTCCTGGTCCTCAGCTTTCTCCCTAGGAAGGTGCACTCAACCCAGGCAACTCCATCACTGGATTCCTCGTGGATGCTGGCTTCCCCAGACCTGCATCTCTAGCCCCTACCTCGTGTCCACTTCCTGTTCTAATTGCCCCAGGCCTCTCTGCTGAGGCTGCCATTTGCCTTTGGCCTCTGGGTGTGAAGGTGGCGAAAGTCCCTGAGCCCAGGGGTGGAGACGGAGGCTACCTGCTCCTGCTTTCCTGAGCCACTTCCACATCCCTGTGCTCCCTCTCTGTGCAGCCGCCCTCACCTCCCATCCCTTTGCTTTTATTTCCATGGTCAGGCAGCCTAGGGCACTTTCTCCTAGAGCAAGTGTCGCAACTCATCTTCCCAAAGCACCTTGCAAGAAAGTCATTCCTACTTCTGCTTGGCATATGAAGAAATCAGGAGCTCAGAGGGCTGAAAATTTGCCCAAGGTCTTGGCTGGGGATGTTAGCTCAGGTCCACCTCCAGGTGGGTATCTTTCCTCCCATTCTGCTGTCTGGGCTGACTTAAGATTCTCTTCCTGCAGCTGCTAAGTGGTGACCACAGGCAAGGTACTGGCTTTCCGAGAAGCATACTTCCTTCATCTTTAAACTGGGCGGTTTTATCTACCTTCTCTTTTTCATAGGATTGTAGGATGTTTCAAAGCAACTAGAAAGCTCTTTTTAGAGGCCAGCAAACTTTTATTTATTTATTTATTTATTTATTTATTTATTTATTTATTTATCTTTTAGGGCAGCACCCACAGCATATGGAGGTTCCCAGGCTAGGGGTCCAGTCGGAGCTACAGCTGCCAGCCTACGCCAGAGCCGTAGCAACCTACTCCACAGCTCACGGCAACTTCAGATCCTCAACCCACTGAACAAGGCCAGGGATCGAACCTGCAACCTCATGGTTCCTAGTCGGATTTGTTTCTGCTGCGCCATGATGGGAACTCCTAGAAGCCAGCAAAGTTTTAAAAGCTGGCTGCAAGTCCCGACTCTGAGCCTCACAGATAATCTCTGCCCAAACTGGGGTGCATCTCTGAGGACTGACCCCCTCCTCTGTGGCAGCTTCTCTGGGCTTGTTGTCTGTGCATGTCTGGGTCCTCGGAGGCAGATAAAGCAGCCTGTGCATTGAGCAGAGGTGGAGAAAGAATGGAGCGTTTGGGAAATTGTAAGGACTTTTGTAGCTGGAGGAGGGAGGATGGGGAAGGGGTGAGAACTGAAGCTAGAGGGCCAGGAAGCCCAGATTTCACAAGCTGTACTAAAGACCTTGGCTTTTAATTCAAGGACAATGGGAGGACAGGGAAGGTAATTTAGGCAATGATGCTGATGACGACCACAGAAATCACACTGTGCTAATAGCTAGTGTTTATTACCTGTGTGTCGGCATTTCTTCATTCCCTCATAATGCAAACAATGGCAACTATAAGGAAGCAGATACCATTATTATTTTTTTCTTGTATGCGAGGAAGCTAAGGTTCGGAGATGTTAAGTAACGTCCCCAAGGCCACGCAGGCGGTCCCTTAGGACTCAGCCTTCAAGCCTAGGCTGTCTGACTTCGGGGGGTCACCGTCTTAACCTTGACTTTCTCCTAGGTGTCAGAGCTGAAATGTTACCTGACTTGCTTTTTCAGTTTGTGTTGTAAGGAGATAATTCTGTGTGGAGGCTGAGAGGAGAAGAGACTAGAAGCAGAGAGAAAAATCCGAGGCTCTGGTCCAGGCAAAAGACCATGGTGGCTTTGGAGTTCCCATTGTGGCTCAGTGGTTAACGAATTCGACCAGGAATCATGAGGTTGCGGGTTCGATCCCTGCCCTTGCTCAGTGGGTTAAGGAGCCAGCGTTACTATGAGCTGTGGTGTGGGTCGCAGACGAGGCTCGGATCCCGCGTTGCTGTGGCTCTGGCGTAGGCCGGCGGCTACAGCTCCGATTGGATCCCTAGCCTGGGAACCTCCATGTGCCGCAGGAGCAGCTCAAGAAAAGGCAAAAAGACCAAAAAAAAAAAAAAAAAGACCATGGCGGCTTTACTTCAACAGAGCAGCTGTGGAGTCGGACAAATCTGACAGATTTTAAGACCCCAGAATGAATAGTACGTTGAATCATTCCTTCAGCAACTATAGATTGAGTGCCAGGCCTTGACTGGGGGTCTGTGAGTAAGAAGGAGTGGCTTCACCAGATAAGGAGGCTCTTGGTGAAAGCACAGCTCGCACCACTGCCCAGAACCTTCCAGTAATCTCCCCTTGACACCTAGTGCTGTAGGAGGTATGGGCCACATGGATCAGGGGCCTCCTGCAGTTCCCACCCTGCTGTGACGGGCTCCCTCTTGGCAGAGGACGAGGTTTTCCTTGGCTTTGATTCCTCATTAATTACCCTCGAAGGTTAATTCTGTAAGTGCCAGTAATGACCAAGAGTTAACGTCTTTCTCTCTCTCCTGCCTTACTTCTTCAACTTTTTATTTCTTTAATGGGCCATCCAAGCTTGTTGGACTGTTTACCAAAGCAGGGTAGTTAGCGATGTAAATAAATGAATTTACCTTGTCAAGAGGATCTGGAGATAGAATTAAGGTGAGAGGAGTAATTTACAGGTGAATAATTACTTGGAAACCTCAGCAGGGAGACTGCTGGGGTTCTCTAATTATTTATCTTCTCCTAATTCTCTTTGAACTGCTCGCATGGGGATGTGTGGGGGTGGCCTTGGGGAGGCGGAGATGTTATTTTGGATTTCCCCTCTTGATTGTGAAATACCTTTTGGGGCTGGGGGCGGGGAGGATGGGGTGTGCCTGTGGGGGGTACAGGGGGCTCGGCCAGGATGCAGGGTTGCCCATCGAGTGCTTTGCCATTTGCAGGGCACACCCACACCTTCAGTTGGATCCTCTTGTGTGCTCTCTGAGGGGGATGGTATTGCGAGCCCCATTTATCCATGGAGAAACTGAGGTTCCTTCAGGTGAACTTAATCCCAAAAGCACCACAAGGAAGAGGTGCTTGCTGGCCCTCCCACCTCAGGCCACACCATGAACGTGGTCCGATGCTGCTGTCACCTGCCTGGCCACCTGCTCTGTTGCCCAGGCACCCCTGGCTGGCCGGGTCCCTCCCAGAGTTTGAAGCTCTATGGGGAACAACCTGCTCCGTCTTCCCTGTGGGCCGGTGGCCGCGCCCCTTCCTTACGCAGCTCATTTTCCATTTTAAGATTTCCTGTTTGAACTAAAGGGCAAAGATCTTGGCAGTATCAGCCTGGAGCCGGGCTTCTGTGTGTATAAAGGGGAGCCTCGGCCCCTGCCCTCTGTTTGTCCACTGGCCTTATCGACGGAGCCCAAGTCCCAAGTTCAGAGGTTCCAGTTCCTTCCCGATTTGCTGGGTAAAGTCCGGCCCTTCCGTGCAGGCAGCCAGGGCGGGTGGCCAGCCTGGAGCCAGCAGTCATTTACGGCCGGGCCATGCTTCCGTCCTGCTTGGAGGCCTCTGGCTGCAGGAGACAGGCAGATGGATAAATGGATGGATATGGGGATGTCTCTCTTTCCCCTCCTCCCCTCTGCCCTCTGCTGAAGGCTAACTCAGTGGGGCCCTGCTGGCCTGGGCAGCCGGCTGCCCTTACAGCCTCCTTGGCTCTCGCTCACACACATAGTCCTGCACAAGCACTCACCCCCAGCCAATGCCAGGAGCTCCACGGCTGCTGCGCTGCGTCCTTTCCCAGCGGAAGGCACTTAACTGGTGCCATTTTTATGAGGGATAATAAGAACAGCTTGCTAGTTCCAAGGTCCTTTCATCTCCTTGTCTCATCTGATCTGCGGGACAATCAGGAGTGGTCCAGATAGTTATCGCCTCCGTTTTACAGATGCGCAGTCGGAGCTCAGGATCAATGGCTTCATTCAATCCGATTTCTATTCAACAAGAGGTTCCAGGGAGCTCCCGCCTCCCAGGGGCTGGGGACCAGAGGAGACAGAGATGCAGGCCCTCTCCAGTTCTTCACAAGTCAGTGAACAAAATCGGTGGCTGCGAGGCAGGGTGAAACATGCTGGATGAAGCACCCTGGGGTGCTGTGAGAGCAAGGAATCAGGGTGTGGAGTAGGGGCTCAGGACATGCTTTCACAGGATTTGTTCAAGATGCCTGCGATGCCCAGCGAGGCCGGAGAAGGGCGTGGCTCTCAATGGTACTGATGGAACGTACTCCACCCACCGGAGTCTGGGTGCAAGTGTGATACACGAGGGTCCTTCTACATAGACTCCCACAGACTATAAATCTTTCCACTGGAATGTCAGCACCCCGCCCCCCGCCCCCGCTCAGCCCCCCACCCCGGAGTAGGGATTTCATCTGTTTTGTGAACTCTGCTTTATCTCCAGATCCTGAAGTAGAGCCTGGCTCAAGGCCCTCGATAAATATTTGCTATTGAATGAATAGACACACACACACGTACACTCAGTGCGTGCCAACCACTCTCTATCTCGGGACTGTAGAATCTACAAGCTGAAGGCCTCTTCTAGAAGATGGCCAGCCGGGAGCAGAGCCAGAGCCCTGGACCTGACTCCGAGTCTTATCTGCTGCCCCCAAAGACCCTAGAGACCAGGTGTTGGTGTTGGAGCAGCCAAGTTCTGATCCCATGTGTGTCCTCCCACTTTGGGTGCCCTTACACTCCCCCTCCTGCACAATGAGAGGGTGGCATTGGCTTGGCCCTTCCTGCTCTCTTGTTTGGCGAGTCTGGGAATGGGCAAGTGGCCCTCGGCAGGAATTTCTCTGAGCTGAAGAGTCTCCTTCTCTTTCCAGTCTGAGGAGGCGGTCTGGTCGCCCTCTGCCAACCCCGGTGGCCAGAAAGATGCCTGGCTTGTGGTCACAGCTGCTGGCTCTCTGGGCTCCTGCTTGCCTCCCCACCAGCCTTCCTGCTGCCTGCTGGGATGGGCGGGGATGCAGCCTGCCCACCTGCCCATGTGGCATGGGCCCCTCTGGACCTGGGCTCCCCGTTCGCTTCACCTGAATGAAGGGTCTGGGACCCAAAGACGCAGGGCTGCCCAGGCTGGCCTCTCCTTATTCTTTTCTCTATTGGCTGCTGATCTGTGGTGTGGTCTGCAGTAGGACTTCTCTTGAGCCTCAGAGGCTGCAGCCTTGCTGGGAAAGACCTAGAGTGCCCACGAGGTCCTTAGCCTGCAGCCTGCCACCTCCCCGGGGGCAGCCCTCATGGCAGGAAACGATGCTCCATCCTCCCCACCGCCAGCCCCTGTCACTCTGAGCCTTTCCCAGTGGCACTGATTTCCCATCTCTGCCATTTTCCTCCCCTTTCCCACAAGGTTGTACTTCTCTGTCCCCTCCCTCAGGGTGAGGGGATCTGGTACCGTGGAACTTGATGTTAGAAAGAACAGGGAGCCTTTCAATCCCCAGCCCTGCTATAATCCAGCAGTGCAACTCTAGCATCGAGTTTTTCATCTAGGAAACAATTATTTCTTCCCAGGCTTGTCCTGAAGATTCTGTGAGATAACGATGTAAGCCTCCAGGCGAGTAATAGCAGTGAAAAATACCGTCGTGTTAGCTCTGCGCTAGTCCTGTTCTGATCATTCCAGGGCTTTAGAAGGCAGGTACTGCTTGCTCCCATTTTACAGGTAGGTTAGGTTGTGGCCCAAGGTCAAATGGGTCGTAGGCAGCAGAGCTGGGATCATGAATCCAGGGGCCTGCCTTGGGGTGATGCGCCCTTGCTCAGTGCTGGTTGGGTTCAGTGGCTGCCAGCTAGTTTGGGAGCTGCTAGCGGTTGATGAGACTTTCCTCGGGCCATCTTGGGGACTTCATCCATCCCCTTGTTCTCCCTTCCCCGCCCTCCCACACACCTTCCCACACATCTTGGCCTGAGGCTTGGCTCTGTTTTCTCTTTCTCCACCCAGGGCTGGAGACCAATCTCCTTAGGTCAAAGTTTTGTTAAGTTGTACCTGTCCACCTTTGGAGGCTGCCATTTAAAAGGAGGCCAGAGGAGTTCCCTGCTGGCCCAGGGGTTAAGGATCTGGCATTGTCACTGCTGGGACTTGGGTCACTGCCGTGGGCGTGGCCAAAAATAAAGAAATGAAATGAAATAAAATAGGAGTTCCCTGGTGGCTCAGTGGGTTAAGGATCCGACATTGTCACTGCAGTGGCTCTGGTTACAGATGTGGTATGGTTTCGATCTCTGGCCTGGAAACTTCTGCATGTCACAAGTGCAGCCTAAAAAATAAAAATCAAAAATCAAAAGACAGAGTTCCCGTTGTGGCACAGAGGAAACGAATCCGACTAGGAGCCATGAGGTTGACGGTTTGATCCCTGGCCTCACTCAGTGGGTTCAGGATCCGGTGTTGCCATGAGCTGTGGTGTAGGCCAGCAGCTATAGCTCTAACTAGACCCCTGGCCTGGGAACATCCATATGCCGTGGGTGTGGCCCTAAAAAACCAAAAAGACAACAACAACAAAAAAAAAAATCAAAAGAGGCCAGAGTGTGGCTTCTGAGTGATTCGATCCAGCAGACCTTAATAAGGCAGGCCAGAGGCTGCCCCCACAAAGCTTACAGCTCAGGGGCTTTATCAGAAGACCCTGCTCAGGCTAGAACCTGCTGGGAGCTATGGAATGTCAGCCCATAGGCCTCAGAGGCCAGGCTGGAAAGGAAGTGAGAAAGCCCGTTCATTTTTTTTTTAATTAATATTTTTTAACTTTTTCTATAATGATCTTTATTTTTTGCATTATATCTGATTTACAGTGCTCTGTCAATTTTCTAGCAGTCACACATACATGTATACATTCTTTTTTCTCACATTATCATGCTCCATCACAAGTTACCAGACCTGGTTCCCAGTGCTGTAGAGAAGGATCCCATTGCTTATCCACTCCAAAGGCAATAGTTTGTGTCTATTAATCCCAAATTCCCAGTGCCTCCCACTCCCTCCCCCTCCCTCTTGGCAACCACAAGTCTGAGAAACCAGGTTGAGAGATAGGAAAAGGCTGTGCCCAATTTCACAGATAAGAAAGAGTGAGGGTTGGGACTGAGCCCAGCGCTTCTGATTCCTGACTGGGTCCTTCCTCTGAGTCTTTTTTTCCTTTTATATTTTAAGAGTTCAGGACCAAGAAGGAGCCCCTCGAAGGCCCAGGATATCTATAAATCCCAGATTTGAAAATGGAGGCCCTTGAAGGGGGCCCATTGTTTATCCCGAGAAAGAACCTGGGGCAGATGAGGATGTAGAGATAAGCGATTTGCCCAGGGGCACAGGGCCTGTTCTGGGAGGGCAGGTCACTTCTCCCGGGCTAGTGGGAGGGTCCTTCCGGGCAGGGAGATTGAGAGAACAAACTGGAGGCGGCAGAGTGAGAAGCATTCCTTCTTGGAACCTAGAGCATCAGGTTTACAACCAGGTTCTACTGTGATGTTGCAGAGGGGTCTGCAGTGTCTGCACTCACAGGTCCCAGCTGCACAAAGACATGCTCTCCAGGGACCACACTGCCCCAGCCTAGATTAGGTGGGTTCAGGCTCTGCCAGCCATTCCCATGTCCTTGCATGAGGAATCAGAGTACAGGGGGGTCCTGGGTGCAGGGAGATAAGATCTTTCTTTTTGTTTTGTCTTTTTTGGGGTCGCACCTGAGGCATATGGAGGTTCCTAGACTAGGGGTCAAATCGGAGCTACAGCCACAGCAACGCCAGATCTAAGCCCTGTCCGTGACCTACACACAGCCACAGCAACGCCAGATCCTTAACCCACTGAACAAGGCCAGGGATCGAACCCACATCCTCATGGATAGTGCTGGGTTCGTCAACCGCTGAGCCACGATGGGAGCTCCTTGAGAAGATCATTATATTTTCTTTCCCCCACCATCTAGTTCTTCCACCAGTCCTGTAAAACGGTGCTGCTCTTGATAGTCCTAACAAGTGCTGCCCAGTTTTTCTCTCTTGACTTGAGAGAAGGAGAGGAAGGCACAGGGAGGAGTGGGCGTAGGGCCTCGCCTAGGACAGGGGCAAGAAAGAGGAACTTCAGTTCTAAGGCACTGTCTGTGGTCTGATGCATTCTCCATTCAGTACCTGCTCTTAGGGGGGAAAGAAGGACACAAATTCATTGTGCACATCTATGGCAGCTGCACCTGGACTTCAGAAATGACCAAATGTGAAAAAAAAAAGGTGTGTTTTAGGATCGAGGAAATATGATATTTACTTAGAAATGAAAATTGATTGCCTTTAACTTCTGATAAGATAATTATGCTCCTCTGAGTCATTGTCATGCATTTGTGTTCATAAACCTCCCTCATTAAGTAGTAAGTGTACTTATTTTATCTTAATTCATTTTTTATAGGGCTGTGAATTCCTGTATTTATCTACTTTTGTTTTCCTGTGTAGACACAAGGCTGCCTGGCCTCCCAGAGGTGAGATAACTTATTATCTAGCAACTATTTCCCTGGGACCCAACCTAGGGCTGAAGTGGGCTCTTAATTTCTCTTCTTACTGCCTGACTGTAACCTTGGGTGATTCACTTCACCACTCTGTCTCTGTTTTTTCGTCTGCACAGTGAAGTTAATATGTCACATCTCTCAGAGATCCCGTTGTGGCCCAGTGGAAACAAATCTGACTAGTATCCATGAGGATTCAGGTTCAGTCCCTGGCCTCACCTAATGGGTTAAGGATCCGGCATTGCCGAGAGCTGTGGCATAGGCCGGCAGCTGCAACTCCCATTTGACCCCTAGCCTGGGCACTTCCGTATGCTGTGGGTGCAGGGCGCTTAAAAAAAAAATGCAGGAAAAAAAAAAAAGAGTTAGATCTCTCATGGAGCTGTTTTGAAGATGCGATGTGATAAGCGTGTACCTCCCCCATGAAGTAGGAGCTGATAGTGTCTTAAGCTCCAGCATGGTCTTAGCCATTCCTCCGTACTGTTCCAGGTAGCCATCAATGGCCCCATTATCATGAGCTGGTGTTGATTCATTGTGCGATCTCTTGGGGAGGGGCAGGGAGAAAGGGACCAATTCAGATGGAGGCTCTGAGATCTCACAGCCTAGATTCAAAAGCAGCTTGACATCAGAGCTGTATGACCTTGAACATGCAGTAGTGGAATTTAAAGCCTCGGTTACTCATGATATCTACTCCATAGAGTTGGTTGTGGGGATTCCATGAGAATGTTAGTGCAGGTATAAAGTTAACACAGTACATAAGAGGGCTGGTTATTATTGTTTTAAAATAAAAAATGTACCTGCCCCTCTGGTAGATGCTTGCCATGTAGCTCTGATCTCTGTAAGGTCGGTGTCATTTGCTTCATGTTACAGAGGGAGAAACGGTCTGGGAATGGTTAGAAACTCCATCTTGGTAGGTGCTGGAAGTGAGATTAGGCTCCCTCCACATCCCTCTGCTGCTTTTCTGACTCCCCAGAGAAAATGCAGCTCTCCTTGTGACTGAGTGTGGTACCTTCTCCTTCATTGCCAAGCTAGGATCCAAGGGTCCTTTGAAAGTTTCTTTGATAATTTCCTTCTGTCTCAGGGTTGACTTGAGAGCCATGACCACCGACAGGGTTGAACTGACTGGATCCCCAGCCCACCTCCTGGAACCCCTTCCAATTCCTCCCTTAGGCCGCTGAGGCCTCCACCTAGCTCAGAGGTGTTGTCAGGCTCCAGCTGCCCTGAAGCCGATGCCAGAAAGTTCCCTGGAAATCTCTAGTTACCTCTCCTGTGTATGTTCCATGGGGCGGGGGGGGGGGGAAATCCTGGGACCAAATGGGAACTTCAGAGGGACTGCTGGAGAGTTCCACAGGACAGTTTTTCCAGCATTGTCTGTCTCTCCCAGGACACACCTCATCTGGAAGTCTGAAGAAATCTCTCTCAGTGGCAGAACCTGCTTTAAACTCCAGGAGTGTAGGTGTGGTCGGCTAGGTACCATTTGTTAGACACTAAGATGCTTTATGTACCCTAGCTGCATCAATTCTCACAAAATACCCACTATGCAGGCCTTATTGTCCAATTTCATAGCTGTGAGATGTATGATGGTAAGGACCATAGGCTCTGGAGCCAGACTTCTTATGGCTTAAATCTTGGCACTCTCATCAGCCCGCTGAATGGACACTTAACTTCAGCTGTCTGAGTCTCAGTTTACTCTTCCGTAAAATGGTAATGATGGAGGTGCCAAACATCCTGGGTGATGATGGGGATTCAGTTAGATATTGGATGATGCCTTATAAACAGTAGCAGAAGACTGATCCTCCTGGAGGAAAATGATTGGAAGGGAAGTTTGGAGGCCAGATTCCTCCAGTAAAAATTTAAGTGCCCATTGAGCAGGGCATTGTCTGTCTTATTCATTGCTGTGGACCCAGCACCTAGAACAGGGCTTGGCACTTAGTAGGTGCTCAATGATTTCTCAATAAAAATATGGTAGCTAAGAATCTGACCCAGAATACAAGCAGGAACTGGTATTCCACAGCATTTTTTTTTTTTTTGTCTTTTGTTGTTGTTGTTATTGTTGTTGTTGTTGCTATTTCTTGGGCCGCTCCCGCGGCATATGGAGGTTCCCAGGCCAGGGGTTGAATCGGAGCTGTAGCCACCGGCCTACACCAGAGCTACAGCAACGCGGGATCCAAGCCGCGTCTGCAACCTACTCCACAGCTCACGGCAACGCCAGATCGTTAACCCACTGAGCAAGGGCAGGGACCGAACCTGCAACCTCATGGTTCCTAGTCGGATTCGTTAACCACTGCGCCATGACGGGAACTCCAAGCATATTTTTTTAATGTAAAATCTTTATTAAGCTGTTATTCATGTATCACACAAATCAATGGTTTTTAGTATATTCACAGAGTTGCACATTTTATTTTTTTGTCCATGCCCATGGCATATGGAAATTCCCGGGCTAGGGATCAAACCTTTGCCACAGCAGTGACCTGAACCACAGCAGCGACAGTGCTGGATACTTAAGCCTCTGCACCACATGGAAGTTCCCTGGCTAGGGGGAGAATCAGAGCTGCAGCTGCTGGCCTATGTCACAACAATGCTGGATCCAAGACACATCGCAAGCTTGCAACAGTGTTGGATCTTTTAACCCAGTGAGCGAGGCCGGGGATCAAATTTGCATCCTCACAGACTCTATGTCAGGTTCTTAACCCCCTGAGCCACAATGGGAACTCCTGCTGCAGGACTCTTAAACCCTTTGCACCACAAGGGAACTCAGGGAGTTGAACATTTTAGTCTTCTCAAAACGATACCCTGTACCCATTAGCAGACACTCCCCTTTTCCCTGTTCCCCAGCTTCTGGCAACCCTAACCTATGTTCTGACTCTAAGGATTCGAGGCTTCTGGGCATTTTGTATAAACTGATTCATGGCATACACAGGGTGTTTTTGGTGACTGGCGTCTTGCACTTAGCATAATGTTTTCAAGCTTCATCCCGGTCGTATCAGTACTCCATGTCTTTTTAGTGCTGAATAATATTCCACTCTGTGGATATACTGCATTTTGTTTACCTTTTCATCAGTAGATGGACACTTGGCTTGTTTCCACCCTTTGGCTATTGCGAATAATGCTGCTGTGAATGTCGTGTGCAAGTTTCTGTGTGGACCCGTGCTCCCGTTCTCATGGGGAGAGGTCCTGCTTTAACATTTCTTAAAAACAATTTTAAAGAGCAAAAGTTCATTTTTCAATTTAAACACATTTCAAGTCATGTACTCTTTTAAAGAATTGTTATTTTGGCTTTGAATCCGGCCTCGAGAGGAGCCACCGTGCCTTCCCCCCTTTCTACCGTTCCCAACTACTCAGATGCCAAGAATGCTGGGGGTTGGGGGAGCCGAAGCCTTGTCGTGCAAGTGGCCAGGCAGGCCTGCCATCCTCTGTCATCACCTTTGGTAGCACCTCACCTTTCATCTTAATAGAGAACAAAGATCGAAATGCCTTGTCCCCAGACAAAAACAGACACAGCGCTTTAATGATTAACATCATAACGTTGTTATTGGCCTGCATCGGCCTCCTGCTGTCACTGGGCAGCACGCCCTGCTGTCTGCTCCCTCCAGGCGCTTACCCCACAGTGAAGAGTCATTTCAGCAAGATTCAGTGCTTTCCTGTGAAAGTCCCTGTGAATACCCCCTTTGGCCATTGAGAGCCTGTCGGGATGTTCCAGGCAGTTCTAGAACTATCCCCAGAGCCCAGGAGCCCCTTTTACCTGCCCCCAGGTGCTCTGCTGGGCACTTTTTGTCTGCTACCTCATTTTTTTTTTACTGTGCTCACCCATGGCATTGTGAAGTTTGAGGGCCAGGGATTGAACCAGCACCACAGCAGCAACCCAAGCCACAGTGGTGACAACGCCAGGTCCTTAATCCGCTGAGCCACTAGGGAACTCCTGTTGCCTTGTTTTTATCTCTTGGCAAGCTAGCAAAGCAGCTGCCACTATCTCCATTTTACAGATGGGGAAACTGAATCCAAGCCTTAATCCCTTATCCCCAAATCCTCTCTCAAGGAATTTAAAAATCCTGAAAAGAAACACCCAGAAATAAAGATGCTGCAACAAAGCCAGCAGTTCACCTACTTCTTTTTTGGGCGGGGCTAATTTTCTTTTAACTTTTCCTCATAGAATCTTCCTACCTCTTAGTTCCTCCTTCTCTTTTCCCTCCCCCCACATTATCTTAGCTTATCTCAAGTGGACGCAGGGGGACTTAACATTGTCAAGCAGAATAACACGGTTCGCTGTCCAGCCTTTCATTCAGGTGCTGACTCTGGTGGTCCTTCAGTCATTCACTTTCAGCTCATTTATTGAGCTCCTCTTCATCCGGCACCAGGCGCAATGCCACACACAGAGGATATACAGGTTATAGTCCCTGTCTTCAGAGTCCTCATTTTCTGGTGGAAGAAGCAGAGTCCCAAGCACACAGCTTCTTGTTAACACAGAGAGTGTTCCTGTGGAGGGATTCATACTGCCCTGTGAGAACACAAGGAATAAAAACCACCCTTGGAGAAATCATGGAAGACATCCCCGAGAAGGTGTCACCAGAGTTGGGAAATGAAGGATGAATAAGAGTTCAATTATTTCTCATTTATTTCTGAACAGACTGAGTTAGCTGTGTTGACTTGCCTGCTTAGAGTCTCCTTCACAAAAGCATGCTCCTGGCCTTTTCTGGCAATGGCTGTTAAGATCAGAGATTGACTTTGAACCCCAGGGAAACTGATTTTCAGGGAGTCCGGTGACCACTGACTAGTGGCCTGGCTTACAAAGATGTGCTCAGCCAACCAGATTCCTTTTCCTGGAAGTTAGACTCGGGAACAGCGGTGGATCTAGTTGGCGCTGGTGCTGCATTTGCAAAATTGCACAGTAGAGTTGAGGTTGCGAGGCCATGCTGACTGTGGGCGAGTGAAGGTGTGATAGCAGGAAAGCAGCAGGTAAGCAGAGGAATACAGGAGAAAAAGGAGATCGGGGCAGACAGACAGAAGGGAGCTGATATACAGCAAATGTGAGAGTCTGGTGATTTCTGAGAGACAGCCAGCAAGAGGCGCCTGGGTGGCAACGTTTGTTCCTGTCCCCAGTGTGGGGCTCTACTTCCTCTAGTCTTGGGCTGTCTGTGGGAGAATGCTGAACAGCCCCACTATACACTCCCCCTTTAAAATGAGCTTGAGTAATGGAAAAGAGTCTGAAAAGAATACATATGTGCATCTGAATCACTTTGCTGTACACCTGAAACACTGTAAATCAACTATACTTCAATAGAAAAACCAAGAGAAAAAAATATTAAAAGTCTAAGAGAAAAGTCTTAATTATCCCCGTAGATGCTGAAAAAGCCTTCAATAAAAATTAACATCCGGAGTTCCCGTCGTGGCGCAGTGGTTAACGAATCCGACTAGGAACCATGAGGTTGCGGGTTCGGTCCCTGCCCTTGCTCAGTGGGTTAACGATCTGGCGTTGCCGTGAGCTGTGGTGTAGGTTGCAGACGCGGCTTGGATCCCGCGTTGCTGTAGCTCTGGCGTAGGCCGGTGGCTACAGCTCCGATTCAACCCCTGGCCTGGGAACCTCCATATGCCGCGGGAGCGGCCCAAGAAATAGCAACAACAATAACAATAACAATAACAACAACAACAACAACAAAAGACAAAAAGACAAAAAAAAATCAACATCCACTAAAGATAAAAATACTCAGGAAAATAGGAAGGAATTGAGAGTCCCCCTCCCCCTTTGGAGTAAAGCAGGCTTTTATGTTCACAAGGTTATTTGTGAGTTGCAAAATATTTGCCCCTGTACTTCCCCCTTCAGTCTGGGCTGCCACCATCAGACAGACAGAAAGCAAAAGGATGTTTTCTTTTTGCATCTGTAGTGGACACCTGAGTAGGAGACAGTAAAAGAATTGAATTTTTAGCAAGAGCAAATATATATATATATATATATATATATATATACACACACACACAGATTTCATTTTATTTATGTATAAATAAAAATATATATCAACACGGGTTTGAATTGCACAAGTCCATTTGTATGTGAATTTTTTCAATAAATATAGTACCTGTAAAGAATAATTAAAAAAATAAAAAATAAATAAAATGTGTTTGAATGCCTCTTGGTTCTTGAAACCTAGGGTGTTGATGTAACAATAATCTATTCTAAAAATATTTTTAGGAGTTCCCGTTGTGGCTCAGTGGTAATGAACCCGCCTAGTATCCATGAGGTTATGGGTTCAATCCCTGGCCTTGCTCAGTGGGTTAAGGATCCCATGCAGTTGTGGGTGTGGTATGGGCCAACAGCTGCAGCTCTGATTCAACCCCTAGCCTGGGAACTTCCATATGCCGCAGGTGCAGCCATAAAAAGACAAAAAAATAAAAAAATGTTTTCAGGCAGAGCAGAGCAGAACTTTTCCAGTTGTGGGAGGGGAAGAGGTCATGGTAGAACATTCTAGAAAGGGACGAGCCCTGTGAGGAGGTGGGTTAGTTAGTCTGGTTGGGCCTAAAGTCAGTGATGGGGCTGGGGCTGGTGACTTCTGGAGTCAGACTGGAAGGATTTTAAAGAGAGTCCTTCCTGATGTGTGGAAGTGACGTTACAGTAACAATTAGCAAATCCATCTGTACTCAGGATGCAAAAGACTGGCCTTTGTCAGGAATGAAGCCATCCATTTCCCTTAAATTCCTGGCCTCCCATCATAGATAGTTCTCCCCTGAGGCATCTTATCTCAGCTGAATTTTTGGCAAAGGCAGAGGAGAGGAAATGCCTTTTTTTTTTTTTTTTTTAATAAGCCTCCACCTTTTTACAGCCCCTCTTGCCAATACTCTTCTGTTATCAGAAGCCGAGAGATTTCAGAGTTCTCCTCATCTGTCATTGAATGAGAGAGTTTTCCGTCTTGCCTCTTAACTACACTGTTGACCTTGGGCAGCTGACTCAGTCTCTGCATCTCCTTCTTTTCACCTGTAAAATGGGAGTAATTATATCTACCAAGCATGTGCTAGTGCGGTGCTTTTCCAACACTTTGTGGTGAAGAACTAGGGTTTAAGAAATTGTATTAAGTTAGCTTCATTAAAAATTTTTTAATCCATCAGGGACCAATACCAGTACGCGGCTTGAGCTGGTTGCAACCTGTGTTCAACAGACCCTGAGAGTCCGCTAATTATGTGCTTGAAGGTCACGGCCACGTCAAAGCATTATAAAGTTTTCTAACCACTCACTTTCATTTCTGTATTTATCAGGACCTGGAAACAAATAGTTTGGGGCCCAGCGTGGGTCCATGGACCATAATTTGAGTGACACTGGCGTGGGGGTCTTAGGAAATCCACTGATGATGACCCACGCCCAGGGCTGTGGGAGTAGAGGGTGCCTTGTCTGGAACTTAGGTGGGACCTGTGATTATGGGGTCGTAACGTGATGCTGATCTCCAGTTTCCCAAACATAACTCTTCAGCTTTTCTGGCAACCTGACTTCTGGTGCGTCTCTTTCTTTCTGATCCTTGGCTGCTTGATGCTCCATCGAGCGCTGGAGGGGTAACAGGTCTGCGCTTAGAAGCGGCCCGCTTTAGAGTCGGGCAGCTCCGAGCTTGAGGCTTGGCGCTGCCACTTTCTAGCTGTGGGATACTGGCACATTGTTTAATCACATCTCAGCTTCCTCATTTATGACAGAGTGCCAGTAATACTCGGCCGGCATTTACTGTGAGAATGACATGATCTGGTGTGTGAAAAACAAAAATGCCTTGTGTCCAATAGGTGCCCAATAAAGTGGCTTCCTTTGCCCTTGCACCCTGACTGTATTTTTTCCCATTGTATCCTCCGAGAAGGGGAAGCCTCAGGAAGTGGCGTAGACAGGAAAATAACCAGCGGTGGCAGCTGTAAATTTGTGTCATAAATCAGCAATCCCACACGCTTTGCTGAGGCCCCCAGAGGAGCCGGAAGCCAACACCAGGGGCGACCCAAGCGCCTAAGCCCTTGCTTTCCGTCATCTCCCTGCCTGAAGGGACCCCTGGAGCCCAGACGGCCTCGAGCTAGAAAGGTCTCTGTTGATGGGGAACATTTTGTACAGGTCCTGTTCGTTGCCTGGACTTTGCCTACTTCCCCTTTCTTCTCTAATAAAACCCCAGTTTGGGGCTGGAAGGTGTCTTATCTCTAGTGAATTGTCATTAATTTAATTAGTTACCATAATCTCACTGTCCCTCTTCAGCAGTGGATTTTAGGGTGGGTGTATGGCCTAAGAGATAGATGTAAAGGGGATGCTGATGGGAGGCATCTGGAAAAGGTTTCTTTTTTTCCTTTCTTTTTTTTTCTTTTTTCTTTTTGTCTTTTTAGGGCCGTACCCATGGCATGTGGAGGTTCCCAGGCTAGGGGTCCAATCCGAACTGTAGCTGTCGGCCTACCCACGACCACAGCAACACGGGATCCGAGCCGCGTATGAGACCTATACCACAGCTCACGTCAACACCGGATCCTTAACCCATTGAGCAGGGCCAGGGATGGAACCTGTGTCATCATGGATGCTAGTCAGATTGGTTTCTGCTGAGCCAAGATGGGAACACCCTGAAAAAGGTTTCTTGAAGTGTTCAAATTGGGAAAACGGAAGATTCTGTCTTTTTTCTGTCTCTGGAGATGTTTTCCTGTTCAGATGTGATGTCTGGAATTGTGGCAGCCCTCTTGTGACCATGAAGGGACTCAGTCTGGGAACAATGTTGAAATAGTGAGACATGGAAAAATTCTGAGTCCTTGACGAAGTTATCAAATCAACCCTGAACTTACCCTATGGTTTCCTGTAATGCTGAAGGCAGAGCGATGTTTGATGATTCCTGAGCTCAGACCCTGCTTTCTTCCTGTAGATGAAGAAATGGACTCACTCATGATTGGTTTGAATACTCCCTTAAACAGGAGCCATAGATGGTAGGATAAATTCTTCTCGTCTAGTGATTAAAGCCAGTAAAAAAGGGCAGTGACATAGCTCTTTAAGTGCCATCAGAAGTTTAGGAGAGGCCTTACTAAGATGTATGTCTGATTTACACCTGCCTGGATGATCACTCTGAGTTCTATAAGATTCTCTACCTTTAGCTGAAACTGAGGACTTACTTAAATAGGCGCTTACGTGTACGACTATGCATGGGTGAGAGGGGCCTCTTCTCTAACTTACCTGAAACCCCTGTAGATGCTGTATTTGAGATTATGCTTTTCCTAACTCTTTAAACCACTTTAAATTGGGTGGCTTATTCTTTGCTGTTGAGAATACCCTAATTAATATATGTTCTTTAAGCTGTGAGTTCTTAGTCAGTTGGTTTAGGGGCAATGGTAGGATTAGGGACAAAGGAAAGGCTGTGCTTTTTATTTTGGTCACACCCGCAGCATAGGGAAGTTCCGAGGCTGGGGGATAAAAACTGAGCCACAGCGTGACCTACACTGGATCCTTAAAGACCCACTATACCACAGTGGGAACTCCCAAGGATGTGATTTTTAAATTCAGTGTCACATTTTTGCAGTGAATTCAAGAGATAACCAGCCTCCTGTTTGAAAATGATCCAGTGCACCTACTAATTCATTCATTCATTCATGCATTGGAATCTGATGACTTCTTCCCATATGCCAGCCACTGGGAACACAATGGGGATGGGACCTGCCTGTAAGGAATCATGTTCTTTTTGTTTGTTTGTTTGTTTTTCTTTTTAGGGCTGCGCTCATGGCATATGGAGGTTCCCAGGCTAGGGGTCCAATCAGAGCTACAGCTGCCGGTCTATGCCACAGCCACAGCAATGCCAGATCCAAGCCGCATCTGTGACCTACACCACAGCTCATGGCAATTCTGGATCCTTAACCCACTTAGTGAGGCCAGGGATTGAACCCACAACCTCATGGTTCCTAGTCAGATTTGTTTCCGCTGCGCCATGATGGGAACTCCAGGAATCATGTTCTAATTGACCAAAGCTCTGGCTGCTCTACATGCCAAACTCCCTTACAAGAGTTTCCACACCTCAGAGACCACACTTGTGTCAATTCTGAGATGTATGTGTCAGGGAGGGAGAGATTTATTTCAACAGTCATTAGAAAATGTAGGTTTGTAGGGCACTGCTTTCCATAAATGTGTCCATTGAGTTGGTCAGCAAAAGCATCCCAGTGGGAAATGTAACAGCCACATCTTTTCTTGATATAGTTAAAAAAAAGAAATTCATTGGCGTTCCCGTCATGGCTCAGTGGTTAACGAACCCAACGAGGATCCATGAGGATGCAGGTTCGATCCCTGGCCTTGCTCAGTGGGTTAAGGATACAGCTTTGCCGTGAGCTGTGGTGTAGGTTGCAGACGAAGCTCAGATCTGGCATTGCTCTGGCTCTGGTGTAGGCCTGCGGCTACAACTCCAATTTGATCCCTAGCCTAGGATCCTCCGGATGCTGCAGGTGCTGCCCAAAAAAACCAAAAAAAAAAAAAAAAAAACCAAAAAAAAGAAAGAAAAAGAAAGAAAGGTAAAGGTAGAAACTAGTTAGCCATACATGGCATATCTGTGTCTCAGCATCATTTACGTAGAGTGGTTTTTGGTACTCATCTGGGTATCTGTTTTGCTTTCTGATCCACCCTAGTAACAGGGGGGATAATCTTCGATTCTTCTGTACATGTTCCAATGTACTTTAACTGGCTCCTGCCTCCTTATCTGCAAAGCGTTGTAGAAGATAACAAATGAATCTAATCTTCAGGAAAATGTCTTTGTAGGTGGACAGGGATAATCATATCAAGCCCTGAAGTCTGTGCGCTTGAGATCAAGCGCTGAGAGAAACGAAGATGAGACTTGAGGGAAAAAATCTGTTCTTATGTAATGAGCTAGCCATAGCATTCCTGCGATAGTGCAGTTCCCAGGACATGGGTCTTTGTTTCCAACTCTCTGGAGTTTGTGTTTTTGCTTCTCATTAGGATCTAGTCCTTTCTCATCCCCTGCTTCCATCCCTGCATGTCCAGACTCAGAAAATGGTTGAAGAGGAGTTCCCATTGTGACTCAGAGAGTTCCTGTTATGGTGCAGTGGTTAACGAATCCGACTAGGAACCATGAGTTTGCGGGTTCGATCCCTGGCCTTGCTCAGTGGGTTAAGGATCCGGCGTTGCCGTGAGCTGTGGTGTAGGTCACAGACATGGCTCAGATCTGGCATTGCTGTGGCTATGGCTGTGGCTATGGCTATGGCCACTGGCTATAACTCCAATTAGACCCCTAGCCTGGGGTCTACCCACATGCTACAAGTGCAGCCCTAAAAAGCAAAAAAAGCCACACACAAAAAAAGTGGTTGAAGAGCCTTTGGGGCATGGGTGGAGATATGCTGTTCATTCTGTTTTCCTTCAAGCTCAGGGAAAGAGAACCAGCTAGGTAGAGAGATGGGCATGAGGCCTGTTGGAGGTCACTGCGGGGGCACCCCTGGGGAGGGCTGTGGTGGAAGGCAGGCTTGACTCCACCCTGCTGGGCAGAGCTAGGGCTGGTTACAAGGAGAAAGTCTTCTTGGGAGGTGCAGAGCCATGCTCTCGATCCCTAGACAATTGCTTACTCTCTTCTTTGTACCTTTTCCTGTATTGTTTCCACCAAGTAATGAATCATTTATTACATTTCCATTCAGTACAACTCAGGTTGGGCTCACTGATGTGGAAATAAATCGGATGCTCATCTGCATAGAACTCATGAACTAGTGGGGGAGACTGACAGCCAGGCACCCCTTAAAAGCTCAATATTTGGACTTCCTGCCGTGGCACAGTGGGTTGAGAATCCAACTGCAGTCGAGGCAGAGGTGTGGGTTCAATCCCCAGCCCAGCGTGGTGGGTTAAAAGAGCCAGCATTGCTGTAGCTGAGGTGCAGCTGCAGCTCGGATTCCATCCCTGGCCTCGGAACTACTATATGTCATGGCTGTGGCCATAAAAAGAGAAAAAAAAAAACCCCCTCAGTATCTGAGTGTCTCCAGAATGTGATACACAGGTGCTGAGGGAGCACAGGGGTGGGGCCCCTAGCCCAGCCACGAGGGGTCATGATGATTTAGGGGAGCAGCTAGAGGTTCGGGGTGACTGGAGCTTGTGTCCAAGTGCTAAGGGTAGCAGAAGGGAAGGCTGGGAGGGAGGCTCAGGGTTGTACTGTGGAGCCCTCGCAGGGGTGTGCGGAGGATGGACTTCATCCTGCAAATGAGAAGAAGCCACTGGCTGGGTTTATGCACATAGTCAAATCCCTCCCTCCCCTCCCTTCTTTTGCTTTGTTCTTCCATTTTTATAACTTCAGCACTGGCTTCTGATATCCTGTCACTTTGTGAACACCTACGATGTCCAGGACTTGTGCTAAGCATCGTCCTCACACCTTAGTAAATTCTCACAATAGCCTCATCAGGACACAGCCTCAGGAAGTTTAAATGACTTGCCTAAAGTCACACAGGTAGAAAGACCTGAAATCTGTTCCTCTAACAAGGAGGGGAACGTTCAGGGCCTGCTCTAAGGTGCTTGGGGGAGAACAGGAAAATCCATAGGCAGGGAGTTCCCTGGTGGCCTAGTGAGTTAAGGACCTGGTGTTGTCACTGTTGTGGTGCCTGAGTTCGGTTCCTGGCCCGAGAACTTCTACATGCCATGGGTGCGGCAGTAGGCAGCTGGAAGCAACACTGAGAGGATTCATCATCGTAACGTGGGATGGATCAGCTTGCTGTCTGGTTCTCCACACAGGTGGGTGATAGAGTGTGTGCAAAGTCGCCCTGCTCCTACTTTGTACCTGGAGAGGCAGCTCCTGGGGGGCCCAGGCTGCATCTGCTGCTTCACCTGATCCCTGGGCTCAGGCACAAGGGCCTTCAGAAGAGGATGCAGATGGCTTAGGCTTCCCCGCCCCGCCCTGCCCCACTCGGCACCCAGCAAGCGGCCAGCAAGTGGTTGCAAATCATTTTACAACTATTAAGTGCCCTTTTGATGTGACATAGGAATTAAAAAAAAATTCTCCTCTCTTGAAGGATCAGTGATTCATTTCTTTCGACACGTCTTTGCCCGTTGAAGCCCTTTTCCTGGCACCCAGTTAACAACAATAAAGGGATTGTGGGCCTCAGCCAGATCAAGGGACAGAATAATATAGGTCTCACTGAAGCTTTGTTCCTCGCAACTCTTACTGCTTAATGATGACAGGGATGGCGATGATCTCTTCTGAGTGCTTGCTGTGTTCACGGAAGCTTCAAAAGAACTGTACAAGGTAGGCTCTCATCATTTCCTTTTACATGTGGAGGAACTGAGGTCCAGACATTAAATCGTTTCCCCCGGGTTACGCGGGTGGTGGTGGAGCCCATTCTCAGAATATGATGTTTACTCAGGTTATGATGCTTCTCCTATGACCCATTCTCAGAATATGATGTTCATGTTCATAAAAGAACATGATGCTTTTATTGTAATTGCTGTTGTTATTCATTGTTATTGTCATTATCAAATTTTATAGAACAAACATTTATACCAGACCTGGGCTGGGCGCTTCAAAATCCAGGATCCCATTTAAACTTCACAACCCCGTCTGTGATGGGCTTTACTCCTGCACCCTGAGGTCGTACAGCACTTTCTTCTGAATCTGGTCGTTTTGCACAGCTCTGCATTGCCCATTTATCATTAGATCCACTTGTCAGGAAATAGAAGCAGTGTTAGAAAGAAAGAAAGAAAGAAAGAAAGAAAGAAAGAAAGAAAGAAAGAAAGAAAAGAAAGAAAGAAAGGAAGGAAGGAAGGAAGGAAGGAAGGAAGGACAGGAAGGGAAAGAAGGAAAAGAAGGAAAGAAAGGAAAAGAAAGGAAGAAAGAAAGAAGAAATTGTTTTTGTTCCACACCCTGGCCATTTTTTTTAACAGCCACACCCATGGCAAATGAAAATTCCCAGGGACCAGGAACTGAATCTGAGCCACAGCTGTGACCTAGGCTGCAGCTACAGCAACACTGGATCCTTTAGCCCACTGTGAGGGCAGGGATCTAACCATCGCCTCTGCAGCAACCCAAGCCTCTGCAGTTAGATTCTTAACCCACTGCACTACAGTGGGAACTTTTGGAACAAACCTAGAACAGAGGCAAAGCAAAAAACGTTCTGGAAAGAGTTCATGAGCCAAAGCAGCAGAGCATTGGCAGCTGCCGAATGGCGCAGGGGTGAATTGAGCCAACTGAGAAGAACAGGTTCAGAGTAAATAAAGATACTTTCTTCTTGACCCCTCATCTTTCTCTGAGAAGGTTTGCTTTTACCCATCAATTCCTGTGTGTGGAGATTTCAGAGAGGCCGAAATGGGGAGCTCACATCCCCAAAGCCATTCAAACTACTCAGGAGGAAGACAGGGCCCATCTCAGCGGGGCGTGTGTTCTTTAAGTCTTCACCAGAAAGCTAAGATGACATTTGACAAAACCTCTAGAGCTTTACAGCACATCAGTTAGCACAGACCCTTTGCAAACAGAGTGTACAAAAGAAGAAAGAATACCCAGCTGAAAGCACCCTTGGAGGCTCTGAGCCCTGAAGGCAGTGATGAAACCGAGGCTGTGTACAGTTTGTCCACATGAAAAGTCCTGGAAGGACGCTTCACGCTCTGCAAGCATCCCGGCCAAATGAGGAAGAGTCAAAAGTGTGGCCTGCAGTTGCCCAATACCCTGGGTCTCTGGGGAGAAAGAAGGAGGAAGCAAACCATTGTGTCCAGACCAAGCTAGAAACCTAGTGACTTCCATGCTTGGAGTTTGTAATTCTGTGCCTTTGAAGAGTGTTTTCATTTTTTAATTGAAAAAAGACATTACAGTTGATGACCTGCCAGTTTTTTGCACATATAATTATCATTGAAAGCCAGGGGTCCCCCAGGGGTCCCCACTTTTTTGTAAACAAACAGGTAAAAGAACAATGTCTGGAAAGACCTGAAGCTTGGGGGCTGGGGGCGGGGAAGTCCTTTATTCCTGCTCTCCCCATTACACACATCAGATGCACACTCAAATACATGCACACATGTGTCCACACACGTGCACACACACACACACACACACACACACACACACACACACACACGTGAATCCTCAAGCAAGGCTTCTCCATCATCCTAACCCAGCACCTAGCACGGGGGCTAGGATTGTGCCGCTACTCCAGTGACTATTTGGCAAATACACTGTTTAATAAATAAGGATATAAACAAGAGCTGGAAACCAGACCCAAGAGGAAGGGGCGGGGGGGGGGAAGGGTACAGATGTGCATTGAAAGCCTGCACCCAGAGACCTCGGCAGTCTCTTGGCAAGAACAAAATTGCACGACACTTTTCAGATGACAAAACCCCTTGACAGCCCACATCATCTTCATTCTCCCCTCCCTGCAAGAGGTGAATGTCTTTGTGCTGATGTTATAGAAGAGGAAACTAAAGCCCAGAAAAGTCTGCTGGCTCGTCCCAGGTGGAAAGGAACAGAGGTAGGGAACGAAACTTCTCAAGTCAACGCTCTGGTGGCTCCCGGGCTAAATCTATACGATGTAAGATAGTGACTCCATCACAATATAGGAAGACTGGAGAAACTAACAGTATCCATCTATTCATTCCTTTACCCGATGCCTAAGGAATGGGCCACATAAAACATTCCATTAAGGTGCTAGAGTCACAGCAGTAAATGGTCACAGTTCCTATCCTCCCCAAAGACCAAAGAGTTAAACAAAAAGATAAACAGGAGTTCCTGTTGTGGCTCAGCGGTAACAAACCCGACTGGTATACATGAGGACACAGGTTCGATCCCTGGCCTCGCTCAGTAGGTTAATGATCTGGCATTACCGTGAGCTGTGGTGTAGGTCTCAGATGTGGCTCAGATCCCTCACTGCTGTAGGTCGGCGTAGGTCAGCAGTTGTAGCTCCGATTCAACTCTTAGCCTGGGAACTTCCATGTGTCACACTTGCTGCCCTAAAAAGCAGAAATAAAAATAAAAAATATAGAACAGAAACAAAAAGATAAACAAGACAATTAGAGACTGGGAAGAGTGCCATGACAGAGAGAAACAAGATGGAATAGGAAATAATTGTGGGAGGTCCCTGGTGGCCTAGCCAGTTAAAGATGCTGCACTGTCACAGGTTCGGTCCCTGGCCAGGAACTTCCACATGCCATGGGCATGGCCAAGAAAGAAAGGAAAGAATTGCAGAATGAACTTATCTATGAAACAGAAACACACTCACATAGAGAACAGACTTGCAGTTGCCAAGGGAAAAAGGGGTGGGAATTTGGGATGAGCAAATGCAAACCATCATATGTAAAACACATAAACGACAAGGTCCTCTTGCATAGCACAGGGAACTATATTCAATATTCCGTGATAAACCATAATGGAAAAGAATACGAAAAAGAATTATAGGAGTTCCCTCTGTGGTGCAGTGGATTAAGAATCCAACTGCAGTGGCTCAGGTCACTGCAGAGGCATGGGTTTAATTCCTAGCCTGGCATAATGTGTTCAGGGATCCAGAATTGCTGCAGCTGTGGTGTATGTCACAGCTTTGGCTCGAATTCAATCCCTGGCCAGGGAATTTCCGTATGGCATGGGGGAGGGGCATTAAAAAAAAGAAAAAATGGAGTTCCCATCGTGGCTCAGTGGTTAACGAATCCGAATAGGAACCATGAGGTTGTGGGTTCGATCCCTGGCCTTGCTCAGTGGGTTAAGGATCTGGCATTGCCATGAGCTGTGGTGTAGGTCGATGATGCCGCTCGGATCTGGCGTTGCTGTGGCTCTAGCATAGGCTAGCAGCTACATCTCCAACTAGACCCCTAGCCTGGGAACCTCCATATGCCGAGGGAGCAGCCCCAGAAATGGAAGAAAAAAAAAGAAAAAAATGTATATATAACTGAGAAATTACATACAGCAGAAATTAACACATTGTAAATCAACTATACTTCAATAAAATAAATTTTAAAAAAGAAAATAATTGTGGGCGTCCACTCAGATGGTAGCTCTAGAAGCTTCTGGGAATGTTCATGTGAACCAAGAGCCAATGGAGAGAACCAGCCAGTCTTTCTGAGAGCATTCTAGGTAGAGGGAGGTGGAACATGTCAGGAGTTGGGTTTTTTTAATTTGTTAAATTTATTTTACATCTCCTGAACCAAGATTAATTGTGAAATTTAACAGCATGGCATAAAAAGGCCAAAGACGACCTCTAGACATCTAGTTGCTCTATTTCAGGGGATCCAGAATGAGGAAGAAGGCCAGTGTGGCTGGAAGAGAATGAGGGAAAGAGAAGCAAGCGTCTTTCCATGGAGTTAGAGACAAATGTTGATAGAGACACAGATGTTGATGGAGACAGTTTTGGTTTGGCCCATCCAGCATCCCCTGCTACCTACTTCTTCTGGCAGCAGAACATCATTTTCCTTGAAGATTGCCCTTCCATCTCATTCTCTTATTCCCATGAGGCTTGGGAGCGGGCTGACCCTACTCCCACACCGGAAATGGGCACAAAATCCATGCTTGGATAATTATTCCCTGCCTCCCTCTACCCTCCCAAATCCCAACCAACTCGCCCACCCCTACAGCCACCACCTCCTACACCACATCACCCTGAGCCAATAAGACTTCCCAGAACTGCTGGTAAAGATTAAGCTCGAGTTGGAGTTCCTGTCGTGGCTCAGCAGAAACAAATCAGACTAGGAACCATGAGGTTGCGGGTTCGATCCCTGGCCTTGCTCAGAGGGTTAAGGATCTGGCCTTGCCCTGAGCTGTGGTATAGGTTGCAGACGCAGCTTGGATCTGGCGTGGCTGTGGCTGTGGTGTAGGCCGGCAGCTGTAGCTCCGATTCAACCCCTAGCCTGGGAACCTCCGTATGCCTTGGGTGTGGCCCTAAAAAAGGACAAAAAGACAAAAAAAATAATTAAGTGTGAGTTGCAGACACAACAAGAGGAGACCATGTCTCAGAATAAAGCCAGCCCAGAGCAAAGCAGGGCCAAGAATAAATTCCACAGCTATTGTTTGAGCCCCAGGATTATCCAGCTGTACCGGAACTTTTCACCTATGTGAGTCACTAAATGTTTGCTTGTTTGTTTGTGTTTGTTTGTTTGTTTTGGTCCACCAAGCTTGAAATAGAGTTTCTTTAACTCATAACTCATGCATGGTCCACACTTACACAGTCATGCGCATTGCTGAGTGGCAAATGGATTGAAGAGGGGCAAAAGCAGACCCATTTGGAAGCTATTTAGACATCGGGAGAGCAGGCGCAAAACTTCCACCGAAG
This sequence comes from Phacochoerus africanus, assembly GCF_016906955.1. NCBI lineage: Eukaryota > Metazoa > Chordata > Mammalia > Artiodactyla > Suidae > Phacochoerus > Phacochoerus africanus. The sequence continues at coordinate 250,695,768 of NC_062545.1, forward strand.
AGCATTCAGGTTTTTGGAGCCACTGACTACACTGAAAAATGTGGCCACCTGTATACCGTACCCTGCTCACAGGTCAGCCTCATCTGCTGTGTGTGTGGAGGTTCCCACACTTTATCCACGTTCCTTCTCTCTACCTGGATCGCTCTCGTTCCTAGGGCTCAGCTCCAATGACCCTTTCTCAGAGCAGCTTCCAGGAAATCTCTAAGTGGACTCTTGTCAATTCTTTTCCATCCCAGCCCAGTTCTCATCCCTTCCCAGCACAATTATCCATAATTACCTTGCCTACTTATTTGTTT